>NC_133484.1:12973073-13273073 GCF_025370935.1 Choristoneura fumiferana
TAATACATATCAACCAATAATCGAGCTAAAACCGAGATAAATACCCCACGTCACGTTTATCAAAACTTTTGTCCAGAGGTCAACAACTATTATGGTTAACACTAAATAATTCCCTATTTATATGTCGTCTATCCTAGTGTGGACTAGCGAAAAGGCTCAAATTAAATATTATACACAATAAAAAGGATGATAATGGCGGCCCCTGCATCCGGGCACCGATAATTCTGCCGTTCGACGCCCAATAAATATACTTTCGACGTTTTCAAGTTAAACAGAGCTGGTATATATCATAATAACCTGAGGCGAGACAGGATCCAGTAGCCGCCCTACGCTTGGCAATAAAGGGAATCCCTTCAGACGTGCTGCCCTTGTCCCTTACACTTATAAATATCAATTTATCCCGTGTCAAATACGACCAAAGCCCGGCCATTTTCAGGTTACGTATCGCCCGCGATCCGTCTCCGCCAGCCATTTTATCTCAATTTTTTCTTAATTTTTATGTAAAACAGACCGCTCTGTTCATCTTGGGGTATGACGTTAATGAAAAATGGTTGGCGCGGAAGGACAATTTCGCTGAAAAATTCCACATCTGAAATATAATTTTCTTTATCGTGTCCTGTGCGTTTTAATTATGAAATATTCAAAGCGTGTCAAATTAAGAAACGAGGAGCATGCAAACTTTCGGCGCACGAAAACTGGTTGGTTTTTTTTTCAACACAAAATAAAATGTAAACAAGTACACTGAATATTTTGGAGAATAAAGCACAATTGTGTAAGGGCGATTAGTAACCTATAAGAACTGTTCCAGTGGTGTTAAAAAATTTGAACAACTATTGAATGTGTGTTTAACTTCATACAAAAGTGCCATGTTTATGTATGTCTAAGCTAAGACGTATTTAAGTTGTTTGGTGATGGTGGAGGGGGGAGGGGTGAGTACGAGTATGTTCAAGTTTAACCAAAGATTATACCTACATTTAGGTTAAAAGAAATGTCTATTTATGTACAACGTGAACATGTTCACTTTCTTTAGGTAGTTTCATCACAATGCGGCCTAGCTCCTGAAAAGACAAATTAAAAACACAGAGAAAGACTTCAAAAACCAATCTTAATTTGATTGCTTAATAGCGACATCTCTTGTCCGGGTGAGCGGTTAGTTCCGTTGGAGTGTTGTAAGTTTCTCGATGAGGGCTAAAACATAGATGTCGCTAGTGTCGCTGTGTAACTAAATAAGAAACAAACAAGCTGATATGTGGTGCATAGGAGAAATTTGTTTCTGTACTCCTGTCCAGTGGTGGTGTAGGGGTATAGCACTCAGCACAGAATGCTGAGGACCTGGGTTCGATTCCCAGCGCTGGTCTCTTTTTCTGGTTTTTCTGTGCATCTATGTTTCAGTTTGTATTTACGATATAAAAACATACATAAATGAAAGACCAGCATAAATTAAAATAAAGCAAATACCTACTCCCTAAGGTAGTTATATAAAGTACGCCTTTCTTATGGAAAGGCCTTGCCCATACTTACACCGCGTTAAAAACAAAACAAACGATAAAATACCAGACGACGTTACACCAATTGCGAACCGCTGCAACTCAACATTAACATTCATTAAATACCTTGTCCTCGCTTTAAATTTAGAGTCGACCAACAAAAATAGAGCGATATATTACTAGGATTTACGGTACAAATATATGTAAAGTTTACTAGATATATTATTTGGGGTTGGTTCCGAGATGAGGGGCTATACGTGAAAGCATTCGGCTACGTGCCGTAGCATAATGCCTTCCTTAGGGCGCTGAGGAAGCTAAGCTTCTATAATTCGTCTTGCAGGAATCCCTAATTTGAAATGTGGATGAGTTTCCAAATATGCCGGAAGTTAAATTGTAAGGGTCTGCTGGCTCCCGAACTATATTTGGACGGCTCAACTAAGTACCCTTTGAAAAGACATGTCTTGCTTTCAAATTGTAGTTACAGATGGTGGGATGCTGGTTGAGAAATGTAAAACTTTTGCTTTATTCTGCATACAATTAAAAAAAAAACTATTTCGACCTGGTACATTTTTTTAATTCCGTAATGAATAGCGGTTACTTTGAACTCGCAGTTTTTTGTGATAAATGTCATTAATAAAATAACTTAAAATAAATTTATTGTATCGATCTAATGGCATAGTCTACGAGTATGAAATTTCAACCTCATATAAAACTTTTTTTAGTTTCTAAAATGATCAAAACCTGGCATCTAATGAGTTATTACATAAATAGCTATAAAAATACTTGAAAGACATAATTTAAGCTGAAGGTTCATCAAAACACCACACTAACAAAACTTACAATGCAAAAAAGAAAAACGCCGGTTTTTCTCCATTACGACCCTCGTGTTGTATTAAAAATTTTCGCTTCAACTTGTTAGGAGATTAGCGACAAAGCATCCCCATATCTTTAATGTACATCAGCTGTAAACGAATTCTCGCGCTCGCCTCACTTATTTATGAGTTTATTTATCATTAACGAATTATGAAAGCGTACAGAGTTTTTGTCGAGATCCCGAGGTACCGCTTTATGTTGCGTTTTTCGATTCTTATCTCACTTAATTGTTTGCGAGTACTTAAGTTTCGGGTACGTTTTTATAATGACTTTTTCGGGTGTTTTAATATTGCCTTGTTAACTGGTTTACCTTGGGCAAAATTGTATTGCAAATTAACGCGTTTAGAGCTTTAAAAAAACACGTGTGCGAAAGAAGATTATTATCACCTGTCATGTAGGAAGTTATTGTTGTAAGTGGGTAATTTTAGGGTTCAATACTTGATGGGGGAAAAAATCGAACCCTATTTTACTAAATTATTTTTTTTGCTCGTTTATTTTTCTATCTTTGTGTCGAGGTTTGACACTCTTAATTAAATCGAAACCTAATGCCATTGCCATTGACTTAAAATTATGAAATTGGACACCTAAAAAAAAGGTCTTACATTAAGGTCAAAAATTCGAAAACCGAAGTTTGGGAGAGTTGACTAAACATTTATCATTTTTTGATGAAATGGATCGTTCCAAATGCCAGTTAAGTTCGTTTTTAAGTTATTTTTTTCTGTTGTTAGAACAATGTCTTGCTGCTATCACACTTTTTAAATTTCAGTAGTGTTATAGGTTTAAACTGCATGGAGTGCAAGTGCGACTTGCACTTGGCTAAGGCTTTTCTTTTGAAATTGGCTTTTGGAGTCTTTTTGTATTTTTTATTTCAACTCCAAATTTTGTTACTTTTACGGTCACCCGTAAAATCCATATCGATAATACAAACTGAAATATAGATACACAGAAAAACCATAAAAGAGACTAGCGCTGGGAATCGAACCCAGGTCCTCAGCATTCCGTGCCGCGTGCCATACCCCTACACCACCTTTTCTTTTTTTGCTTTTCTTTTAGTTTTTCTTAGTTGGTGTTTATCAGGATGACGCTTTTCCACTAAGTGCGTCACAGGAAAAGTGGGCAAAACTTAGTAAAGGCACAAGACTCGCGCCCACATGCTGAAAAATTGCTTAAATTTAGATTAAATCGTTAGTTAGTAGTTATTTGCTTTAAATATTAATAAAATTATTTTAAAAATATTGCATTTCTATCCATTTCATTTATATCATTAGAACACTGATTCAATACCCGAAAGATATTAATTAAAAAAAATGTAGATACCTATCTAAAGAAAACATAAGACTTTTTTAAAATAATATAGCTCAAGGATTTCTCTCGAACGAGAAAGGTAAAGCCCTTGAGAGGGATATAGGCGAATATTTCGCGAGGCAATACAAAGAGGCACCGTTAAAGGCAACAATGGCGTCCCATCTGCTTCCAGTTCTGAGATTCAATTAAATTTTTACTGTAGATTATCACGCGGACATAAAGCACGGATGCCGCGGCCTATTACGTGTAATAGGCTGTTATTAAAAAAAAAAAACTTTATCCTTAGGCTTTTGTTACTGGCCAGATAGAAAGAAAACGTTCTTTTGAGGTTTGGTTAGAATTTTTGGCTTGAACAATCATTACCTACCATAGGTAATTCACACTTGAATAAAGTGTTACCATAGATTATGAAATTGTTAGGTAATAGTTGAGGCACGGTGGACGGACGACTTTAAGAGAGTCGCTGGCGGCGTGGGGCTGAAGACAGTGTTGTGGCCTTGTGGCGCGCCATGGAGAGGCCTATGTCCAGCAGGACTGCTGTGGACTGCTGTGGGCTGATGATGATGAGGCAATAAGTAGGTACGTAACAGATTCCAAATTCACGATGGATAGGCGTTAATTTCATCTACTAACTAGCTGCTAACCGCCGCAGGCAGCAGCAGTCAATAGTCATATCGTACATTTTTAAGTAGTATTAATAATAGTTGTAGTAATAATAGTTGATTTTTAAGGAATGACGGAGAACTAGTGTAACGTAACGATTCTGTTACAAAATACCTAGTTATGTTTTGTCTATCTCTGGCAAAAGTTAAGTCTTGGTACTTTCTTAATCACAACCGACTTTGGTTGCTCATTTCATCATAGTTGAAATCCTAAGTACCTATATGCTTTAATCTTCACGCAAAATATCTGCTTAAAATACTAAAACTACCGTGTGATTGAAAATTAAAGTAGTAAGGTACTAGATAAACTGTGTTGTAACGTTGTCTCCATGACTGTTTCAAAAACTGTTCGAAAACCTCCTAAATTGCTATTCCTATCATAGACATACCGTATTACGATAGGCTACGTCTATGCACACGTAATAAAGCACAAAGCTGTTTACTGGAAGCTCCTCGTAAATGAAAAATAAACATGCACCGTTAACAAATCTTCGCCGTAGTCGCTACACGTATTAAAATTGTTTGTGACTTTTGTTTACGTGGCGCTAGTTAGCGCTTCGTCGGACATTATTATGTTTACTTTAGCACATTTGAAATATGATATATTTTTGTTAAGATAAATGTACTAAGTAGGTCATGCTTCTGATATTTCACATTCATGTTTTTTTTATTTATAGTACTTATGGAGTATAATTTACTTAACGAGACCCTTTTTTATACGTTTTTGGTAAAAAAAATACTTCCGGTTTTTTTTTCAAACTGTATTTTTTATCACTGTCGGTTGTAATCCAACTTAAATATTAGTTATATCAAATGTCTAATCGCTCCAGCCTTTGGAAGTAGGTTAAGTTCAACATTCCAGATTTGGCGCATACTTACACGCAATTTCAACAACAAATTGTAGTAAAATCTTGCAATGATAAAAACGCACTCATCTTCACAAGTCAATTTACGGCAGTAAAATGTGTAAGACATGAAGCTACTTTTCGTATGCACCTAACCGTATACAAACACTAACATCTTCATAAGCGCCTCCGAAACCCAAAACAAATTACCATGGAAAAGAGATTCAAAAACTTTTCCTACACTCATACCCATTATAAGTTTTCCAAGAAAAACACTTTTCCGTGCACACGTCGCTCCCAGTTTTTTCTCGGCGCACTTTCTAAGTACCATAAATCTTTCACGTAAATAATTGAAACGATATTTTATGCCAAAACATTCCGCGGGCGGGGAGGTGTCACGGCCAACCACCTGCCACCCCCCAACTTGTACCACTTTCCACTTTAATTTGGTTTTGTAATGTATTTTCAATTACGTCTAAAGGAGCTCTGTGATTTGTGGTCGCGCTTAAGGAGATTGAAGAACAATTCTTTAACCTAATTTAAAGGGGGATTGAAGGGGGGCCGTTCGATGCCTATCTGATTTGCGTCTTTCCCTGACACAATTCCGTGGGAATTTTCCGTTCCATCTTCTAAACGGGATATTGAGTTGACTTTAATTTACTCTCCTAAAACATATGTGTCTTTGTTGACGATGAATTGAAACTCGAAGTATCCAGAATAATTTAAGGAATTAACAAATATACCAGAGAGATTTTAAAATAGAAATAGAAATATTTATTCGCACTTCGCAAATTACATTAAATAGAAAAAAAAACGTAGTAAGTACGGTCTCAGCTCAGCATAGTGTTGGCCGTAGAGGCCAACATACCACCTCACAGAGCCACTGAAGCCATTTTGACATTACCGACCTCATGGAGTCCCGGAACGAACAATCAATTTCTCTACCAGTAGACCATAGTTAATTGGACACTAGAACTAAAACTATGTACTAAGATAGTGAAGTAGCTTAAAATCTTCTTGTAGGTATAAACAGTAAACTACGAAGTTGTGAGCGAGTATTAAAAATTCAGCAAACTAAAACCTTCGACTGTGCGCTGCATTCAAACTCTATACGTCAGGGAACGTAGAAGTTCTCTGCCATTACAGTTAACTTGTACAATGTGAGGAACCTATAAACATAGCGATATGTCCTCCCAACCTGATAGTGATAAATCAAAGACGGACTTTGGCAAACTTTAACGTGTATCACAATAAACTTTTACCGTCCACGCAGAGGCAGGAAGGTAACATTCAGTAGATAGTACGAGTAGTAGAGCAATATAACACAATGGAAAATCGTTTAAAAATTGGGAGATTTGGCTCTTAGTAACTAATAAAGTTGAAGAAAGTTAAGATGACTGCAACAAAATAACTCTACGTAGGTATTGCATCTTTTTTCTAATGTGTTGTTTGCTAATAGATTTTTTAATGATTGAAAACTTTCTTATGCCTCGTTGCCTATAACTAAGTATCCCATATGAATTTCACGATTTGTCTTAATTATAAAGGAAACCTATATGTAGCAGCATTTCCCAAGAATTTATTCCGCTGAAACTATGCAATTTTCCGGAAAACTATAACTCTTTCCGTAAGTATAAGTCTTTCCGTCAATTGGTTTAGCGGTTTAAGCGTAAGTGGCTTAAGGTAAGCTGAGTTGATCTTGCATTTATTGCATAAGTAAGGGTTTCAGCGTTGATGAATAAGGTAGCCAGTCAAACCGTCACTGACAACTTTTCTTTTTATATGTCAAGATGAAGAAAATAACGATTTATTTTTGTTTCATTATTTATGTGCGTGTTAATTTAATTAAAAAAAAACCTGAGAATTCAAGCCATGATCCACGAAGCCGTGGTCCATTGCCCCGATGTCAAAACGACATTTATAAAAATGCAAACGCACCATCTGATAAACTTCTGAAGCCACAATACGCTGGCTGTGTCATAAATAAACTCACTTTTTCGCATCGAGTAGGAAATTTATCATTTTATTCCATTTTTTTTCTTATTCTCCCCTTTTTTGTACATCTTGGATCACACTTTTGAACGCCATTTATTACGCGGTTCGACACACAGCGCTTTACGATGCTTGATGAAGGTATCGTTATGTGATATCTGATAATAAAACGCTTCACTTGGTCTCCATTGATTTGCATTTTTCTTATTAAATGGTTATACCTAAACTTTAAGATTTAAACATGATTATTTGTATTTTCGTTTACTATTAATGTGATGGGTGCCTTACCTACCTACTTATTTTTGTCAGATTACAAATTTAACAGTCAATTTATTATTGTGCTTACCTGTATATTGTGTCATCATCATCATCATCCCAGCCTATATACGTCCCACTGCTGGGCTCAGAATGAGAGGGCTTGGGCCGTAGTTCCCACGCGGGCCCAGTGCGGATTGGGAACTTCACACACACCATTGAATAAATATTGTGTGTAAATAAATTTTATTCCCCTGTAAAAAAATACTGGTAGAAGGTAGAAGTGAAAAATTATAAATTTTATGAATATTTTTCTATACGAATTCTACTAAACATACGTAGATACTTATTATTTTATCATTATGTTTACCTTTTAATAGAAATAGGAAAAAAATATAATGGGGATTCGGCAGTTAAATTTCAGTTCTGAAAAAAAAGAAGACTTGAAAAAAATATTAGCAACAGCTCATTAGATTTGTCAAAACATATTTCATTTAAAATCTTTACTACGCTCCATTAAACATAAAAATCGATTCTAAACATCTATTAATGCTGCGTTTAGTTTTTGCTAACGCTTATTATTGGATCGTTCATTTTCGAGTAGAGAACGTGACTAACGAGGTGCGAGTTGCGTTTTGTTCGGCCTAATTTTTTATACATCAAAATCTCTACATGAATGGAGTCGATTCCACCGCTTTGTGTCCTCTATATAAGAGCATTATAAATTTTGTCTTCTCGAGGCAATAAGTCATACGTGTAATGAATAAGGGCGATTTGTTTTGAATCCATCCAAATTTATGGACGATATCGAAGCTTTTTACAGGCGTTTTTCTCCTCATTCTGCCATTGTTATCGCCTTTTTCTGCCCCTTTGTCCCGGCTAAAGTTTTTTATTGTCCTCAACACTGACACTTTACGAGTTATTAATTGGTTGTCGAGTTTTTATTTATTTCTCTATTTTGGCAGCGGAACGATTTTCGTCGTATATAATTCTGGAGGCCGGATTGAAAATCCATCATATTCAGGTTGTCGTAAATTTGCCGTGATATAGTGCGTTACATGGTAATAATTTAGTGAACGCTCCGCGTAGTGCGGACGGGCCCGACACGCACTAAATAATGACGAGTTTTATTCGCATCCCTGGATATTAAAATGGCCGCTGAATATGACGTATTTTCATAAAAATGTACGCGTATCTCACATGTAGGTAGGTATCGTTAATAACTCAAATACGCATGACCATAAATCATTCCCGTCTAGCTTCCAGTTTCGTAACAGGCACACATATGTGCAACATATGTAGATAGGCGTACTATATGCTATTTCCCCGTCTTATGTAGGTTCCTTTTTTCCCCCATAAAGCATTGTTGGCTGCTTTATTCCTTGATTTATAAGAGACGTTGGTAAGACAAATAGCTGGATTGTGTTCCAAATTTTTAAAGCCACATTTCGTTTCGCGCGCCCGCACCCTTAGAGTAAATACCTAGCTAGGGATAGTAAGAATTTGTTTTGAAATTAGTTGCTACATAGTTATAACAATTTTGGATAAATTGTAATAACAGCCTCAATAAGTAGGAATTAAATTATAAACCTGCTACTTGAAAGATTTGATTTTAAAAACAATGGTAATCACGCCTTTTTTACAAAAACATATCGTTATGATTTAAAGGATTGCTTCGTATTAAGATCAAGAAGAACAAAAAAAGTTATCAGAAATCTCACCCACTTATATCCGTAAACATTTCCCGCTTAGCCGTTGATGGTTGTTTCACTACCCTTATTAAAATGTGTTTTCCGAGTCCCGCTGCTTAGCCGGAGCGCCACCTATCTGCCGGGCGGACAGATTTAGCGGCTTGCAGTTGGTGCCAACTGAAAGCTGTAGCGGGAGCGGGCAGCGGGGAGTAACATTTATCTGTAGGGTAAGCATAAAGTGCGGGGGTACGAGTAGAGCAAAGGTGGTACACAATTAAAGCTGGTAATAGCAACCATGAGTTTGAATGACATATGGCGGATATGTAATGTGGAAAAGTATAAAGGACCTAGCTTGATACGTGACAATATAGTTATACCTGAACAGCACCGCAAAAAACGATAGCAACGCAACATGAACGGATTTGACTGTACCTATATAATATTATGCGATTCTTAAGCTAGTTAATCACTATCTTTATTGAAGTGAGTTTTAAATTTTTGTTAAGAGTGTTTACTTATACCTGCTGAGCTGGCAACGTTGCATTTTTGTTAGTTTTTCTCGATTATTCCATAATAATTGGATGAAAATTAAAAATATTGTCTTATATAACACTTCTTAATATATAAGTTAATGTGTCTACTCCAACAATTATTCGTGATAGACTTTTATATTCTTGAAAAACGAAATAATGTTTATTAACGGTTATTAAAGAAAATAAAAGTCAATAAAAAAATAATTATTGGAGTAGACGCATTAACTTATATATTAAAAAGTGTTTTATCATACAAAATTTTAAATTTTCATTCAATTTTTATGAAATAATCGAGAAAAACTAACAAAAATGCAACGTTGCCAGCTCAGCAGGTATAAACGCTCTTAAAGACCAACCTGTTTGACGGGGATCAGTTTCAGCGGTAAGCGACAAATTTAGTATATTAAGATTGGTTTATGGAATCTTTTTGTATTTTTTATTTCAATTCCAAATTTTTGTTACTTTTACGGTCATCCCGTAAAACCCATATCGAAAATACAAACTGAAATATATTTAGATGCACAGAAAAACCAGAAAAATAAGACCAGCGCTGGGAATCGAATCCTAGTCCTCGGCATTCCGTGCCGCGTCCTATACCTCTAGGTACACCACCGATGGACAACGGTACATACACTAATTTCTTCTATGCTAGATTGCTATTGCTAGATTTAGTTAAAACATTGCAATTTTGCAATGATCAGTTATTTTATTATTTCACTTAGTTTGTTCCATAATAACTTTAATCAATTGTTTTATAACAATTTATTTATATCAATGTTTTGAAGGAAGAAATAAAAATAAAAGGAAGTAGAAATAATAGCCGTTGGTCGGATGATATCTGGCAGTTGGTTGGTAAACTGTGGATAAAACTAGCACAGGACCGGGCAAAGTGGCGAGAAAATCAACCGCATTTACCATTCCTGTTTACCGATGTATACTTTATTATTGTAATGGAACTCCAGGTTTATACCATGTTATGTCTTAAATGCAATGTTTAACTACGCGACTGTTTTTTGCCTTGATAAATTAAAAAATAATTAAATGAAGAGGTCTTTACTCCGCAGTGTGTGGATTGGATGTGGGCTGATTTGATTGGTTGAGAAATAATAGAGGTATAAAGGTTCATCAATTTATTTTCAGTGTGAAGTTTCATGATTATTTTTGAGATGTCAACGAATATTTCATAAAGTACGTTACGAATAATATTACAAAAATACAGTTTTGTCTTAGAGGGTATATTAACTAGGAATAATATATAAATATCAATTTTTTAAGCACCAATCAAATATCCAGACAGTTTTAATTTTAGGAAACTGCTCAACCGCCGCCACTTATAACCTACGCCAGCGCATTAGACAGATTTAATGGGGAATTCTCTCATTTCTATCGGGTCTTACCGCTAAATTTATACCGGTTTCGTGGATCTTTTTTCCATACGACTGTGCTTCCACGGATTTATACGAGTCGGGCTGAGTTACCGTTCGAAATTTAAGAATAATGTGACGTTTTTTTTTATACGTAATCCGGCGTAATACGGTTTTTTATTACACGTTTACTTGCCAGGCATTTTTTTAGTCTTTTTAATCTGGCCTCAAAAGTAGCTACGCACTTTTTGCCTGGTCATTTTTACTGAATTGTTATTTTTTATGAAAAAAGATTAAAAGTATTCTACTTCTTTTGAGGTGGGGCAATGTTTATTTTTTATTAGTATTAGGTAAGTACACAATTCACTTCATTTAATGGCTGTCAACAAATGTTTTGAAAGCTTTTTGTCCATTTTAAGATCAACACGATTATTTTATTATAATACCTACCCTAGCAACCTGCGGCGGCTTGACAAGTAACTACCCCAATCGCTTCCCCAAATGTCTCACCTCCCACAATCACCCAATTACAGTTTTAAAATCACCAATCTTCGCATCCAATTGAAAATCAACACCCACAGAACGGTGACTTAATTCTTACCCCATAAAGCGCCGCGAATCGCGATACGATATGGAAATTCGTCCGCCGTCGACGGCAATATTCGACCGAACGTGAGGCGCGCACTAAATTGCCTATTTACTCTTACTTCATATATTACTTTGCGCATGTTGTCTGCCCAAAGCGATATTTATTGTTTGACCGTTATTGCGTCAAATGACGGATTGAGAGTATTATCGGAGGTTAAGGTGCGTGACGTAGGTACCTACTGACGTCGTGGACTAGGTTTAGTGTTTAAGGATTGGCTCTGTTAATGATTTTATAACAGATCTTGTAAGTTGTTTTATAAAAAAAAATACCGAAATTACTTAGTTTCAACACTGAAAAAAAAAGGATAGCTGAACTAGTTTGGCTACTTGAAGTTTAGCCAAAATTTACTAATTAGGAACCAAAATAATGCTAATATTTCAAAACTGATTTTGTAAGACATCACCTAAGTTTTAGCTACTAACTAGTAGGTCATAGTTTTGTAGTCACTTACGTTATGTTACAACAATTTGTTTTGTTAGCAATTTTTTTTCTGTTAAGCCACGTTGGTTTGTGTAAGTTGTTTATCTGTATCTTGGAAAATATTTAACTGAATAAAAAAACGCACTGTTAGTAAGCAATGCACTGTCTATTCTAGACTAACTAAAGCCGCTTTTTACTCCGGGAAAGTGTAAAGTTGCCAAGGGACATAGATTGCAGGCTACAATTTAACTATTGGGCGTTTTCAAAAAAAAGTGTACCCTTTATTATTTTTTTGAAATTTTGGAAAAATATGGTTTTTCCTACTCAGACTCAAGAGCACAATCGATTCCGATCGCTTAAAAAAATGTTTCCATTTTTTTATACAAAATTTTATGAGTCAGTTTTCTCACCCCCATACTAACCCCCTTATTCATAAAACTTAACAAGCCTATGTTAACTAACAAATGCTTTGTCCCTTTCTAACAAATACAAATGTCGAAGTGACAGATAAGGACAAACGAATTTTAGCGGCATTTTAACTAAAATAGGTTTGATTGTCGTTTATGAATAACGGGGTAAGTGTATGAAAAAAAACGTAGCAAAACTAATTTTTCTCGGGACATTTTTTTTACAAAATTTCGTAAAAAAAGAAAGGCTTACATTTTACAAAGGCCCATTACCAATATGCCTATCGCAGGGGATCGCAACCTTTTGTTTACATAGCTCCTAATTCTAAAAGAGCCACTAACATTTCTAGAGCCATTTCCATTTTAATATTACATTATTTTTGCTATCAATTAGATTTTTGTATTAATAATAAAAGCCTGGAAAATGAACATGGTATTCACTCCCGTATACGGCTCGCGAGCCGCAGGTTGCCGACACTTGTACCACTACCATGAGTTTACAGTGACCGTACCTACTCGATAGCGACGACATTAATTATTTGTATGGAGAATTGTACAGCGCCCCTACAAATAATTTACGCCGTCGCTATCGACTACGGTCACTGTAAACTCATGGTAGTGGTACTGGCCTATTGTACTATTATATCAGCTACTCAAATATCCAACTTATATTATAAATGCGAAAGTTTGTCTGTTTGTTTGTCACGTCTAAACTGCTGAACCGATTTAGGTAAAATTCGGTATACATATAGTTTGAGTGCTGGGGAAGTGCGGGTAACGGCTAGATAAATCTATAATAATGTTAGTGTTAGTGCATAAAACTCGCTTATTGATATCTCGTGGGATTAACTACGCAATTTTTCGGGATGAAACTATCCTAGTCCCTGTAGAGCGAAAAGTCACTAAGTCGTATTTTGCTGTTTTGATATACGGAGATTTAAAGTTATGAACACAAAGTTAAAATGTCAAAACAGCAAAATATGACTTGTCCTTTCCAGCATCTGAAACTATTTACATACTACATTCCATACCTATCTCACAGGAACATACAATTTTTTTGGATAAAAACTATGTAATGTGTTCATCGGTTTGAGCGCGAAGAAGTAGCAAATAGACAAAACATTGTTGATATTGTGTACCATACATAGCTTCTTATAAAACAAACTACTTAATAGAAACATTGAAATGCATCCACAAGATCAAACACAATTTTGCTTAAATAAATAATCCGATATTAACATACCAAAAATAGTTAACGGCGCGTGCTTCTAATATTGAATTGTCCCTTAATGGATCGACTTATCATCAACAGGAACTTATCCCAAGACATATCTTACAGCATAACAGATATGCTACCGTTATTAGACATTTTTCTAGAGGGGGCCTAATGAATGCGCGTTATTTACGATCTACTGAACGGAGGACGACCGATAAAGTCCCTCCCAATATCATAGAACCATTACGTTGCGTACTGACAGAAATATATACTGATTCATTCTTAGAAATGCTGCGGTTGATTTAAGGTATGCTTTTTTACAAGCTTTTATATAGCTCTGAAACAGGCCGAGCACAGAGGGTGGAAGCAGTTCGTCAACGTCTCCGTAAAGGCTTATCAAGACGGGCACGACCTTGAGAAATGAGGAACACGACGAAGAAGAAGAAGAAGATAATACCTAACTTGCAATGCTAACTTGTAACATAGTTTTAGTGCTAGTTCTAGTCTTAGTTTTAGGTGGTACATTTTTGGAGCCAAAATAAACTTTTCTTTCTTTCTTTCTTTCTTCTTTCAATGGTCAAAGTCAAAGTCAAAATATATAATCTTTACCCAATTTAGACTAGAACAAAACCACCTATAAATGACAAAATAAATCTACCCCTATTTGGGTTTACAGAAGCGATCATTCCATAACATGATAATTAAGCAGCTAACAAAAGTGAGTACCTATCTAATCTATTTGATATACGATTCCAGCTTCGGTCTCAGTCCTAGTTTTGGCACATTTTATTTAAAAACTTCAATCTATCGCTGAAATTCTCCGACACCAAATGTTTGATTGGACAGTAGACTATTTCACCCTCGATTTGAAGATGTCATATTGCAGCGTTCAGGTAAAATAGACGAAAGCAGGGAATTACACAGATCAGCTGTCTGAATAATAAGGGATTAGCGAAAACTCCTTGTACTGCTTACCGCTGGATACGTCATGCCGAGAACAGGGCTCAATAGAACTCATTGGGGGAGGCCTATGTCCAGCAGTGGACTGCTATAGGCTGATGACAATTAATGATAATGATGAAAACCCTTACACAGGGTGATTCGAGAAACATGAGCAACACCGACTCTACCGGATTCCGTAAGTTCTAGGTTACCAGCTCTAGGTAGCTAAACTTTTTTTTAAATGTTGAAATCAAAAATATGAAATTATCTACTAAGTGCATGGTCACCACAATTAAGGGTGTGCCGGTTTTACTTAAATATGGTTGATTGTGACCGAATCACCCAGTACCTAAAATACTATTGTTTTTGTTTTATTTTAGGCTACGTTTCCACCAGAGATTTGCGAGGAATGTGTTTTTTATCCTCGCACAGCACCACTCTGGTGGAAACAACTGAGCGGAGCGAGGCGAAGTAAATGAAGCGTTCATATTGGTACATGAAAAATCATCTGATTGAAACACAGCCTACAGAAATATTTTTCTAACGATATCTCGTGATTTGCTTTGTTGTACAATGGGTGCAATTGCATCAAAAACATCTCTTGCTTACACATGAAGCGGTGTGGTGCCATCTATCATCATTGTTACTAGTCACATATAAACTTCAACTTACATTAAAGTCTTTTAGGTACATCTTAGTATGATAAAATACACATTCCTACTGCTTTACGCAGTAATTGAGGAATACTTGACATCAGTTATTTTCAAAGATAATGATCACACGTCTGGTTGATAGATACGAAATACTATAGGCAAAGACTTGCAATTTACATTACGAAAGCTTTTATTTGCCACAGTCCAAGTGATATCCACAAAACCATGCATCTCACTCTTATGCGCAAGATTTAATAAGTAAGATCGAGACGTGATCTGGCTTTTGCATCGCTTGGGTATCACTTAAATGGCATCGAATAGCATAAAAGCGAGCTAATGTAGATAAATTACGCAGGTAGCTGCCTGTCCTAAGTGCATAGTGCACATTAATAATTTACGCTAACAAATCACACTGTCAGGAAATTACTTATTAGCCAACGGCCTTTAAAAACATGTTTACGAATAAAAATAAACATACATTGCATAAAACACACCCATTTCGCGTAAAGGCGAAAGAATACGAATAATAAGTTGACATAGTCTTGGTCCCAAGAATTATGTGCCTCAAGATAAACGGCTCGGGCGAAATGAACTCATGCCCTCCCCCCTCAGAACCGACCCCCCCTCGCCCGCACAAGCGCCCTCTGGAGGCAACCCACGGACATAAATTTTGAAAGAAAAATCGACGACGGTTACGCTCGGAATGTGTGATTTGGGTTTTAATTTGAATTGCGGTTATTTTTCATACAGAGGTTTCGGTTACAGTACTTTTTTGGGGACTTAGAAAAAATTATGTTTTTTTTTTCACTTTTAGACGTTTTTTATACCTGAAAAATAACAAAACAAAACAAATCTTAAAATGATGTGTCAGTAGGTAGTCGCCAATAAAACAAAAAAAAAATTGAAAATGTTCCACAGTAAGTAATGTATCACTTTTTAATTGAAATGGTTAGATTATTCATTACTTAAATGTTCATTTTCACCAACACATAAAAAGCAGTAACACATAAAACTTTTCCGAACATTTATTTACGCACTGAACTTTCAAACTAACACACCAACCGGAAGTCAACTTCTCTGTAAACAGCTATACGAGAGCCGTATAGTTGCTACTAAAAGTATCTATTATCGGGTAGGATATTATTTGTATGAGAATAAAAGGAACCTTTTATCCTTTTGGTGGCGAGCCATCAATCTCTCCGGGCTCTTTCTCATTACACCATCAATCGGCTTTTTCCCTGTTTTTCAACATTAATAGCAGCCTACTATCTCCTGAAAGAAATCTACTGCTGAGCTGTATTATTGTCATAGGGATATTTACAGCGCTCATTTATTTGTCGACGTCCCCTCTTATTTTCCGTTCGGGCCAATCCGATAGAAGAGTCTGTTGAAAATTTTTCGTAAGCAGCAATACGTCTTGTCGAGTCCTATCTCTAGGCGAACATTCGACGGTCACCCCTACACGGCGGCAAAGAATTGAGATCGACGCAGACGCGGCTAGCATACATTTATTAGTTTCTTCGTATCGTTTTTTTTTTCAAGATGGAACGGGAGTTTTTAAATATAATTTGTATTAGGGAGGTGCTTGGAAAATTTTATACAAAAAATTGAACCGACTACAAAAAACCATGAAAATAATATTCCACCAGTCTGAAGTCGGTACCTCAGCATGAGCCAGCAGGAGTGGATTCTATAGTCGTCTATACCTTGCCTACACATATTGGGCTTCAATCACTCCTGCTGGCTCGTGCTGAGGCACCGACTTAATTCAGACTGATAGAATATTATTTTCATGCTTTTGTGTAGTCGGTTCAATATTTTGTATACATTTTTTTTCACGATTTTTAGTGTAAATAATCTAAGATACAATCGTTTAATGTCAACTGCTCTTCACCTTTTATGAAAGATTTCTTTTTCCGATGCAGAGTCGTTCATTATTGAGGAGTCCTGGTGCTTCACCACCGGTTCCGTTTCACCATAAGAATTACGACGAGCATAAATTGCTTAGCAATACTGTGTTAAAGTAATTGGAATTCAACCCACAACATTCAACTTGTTATTGAGCAGTAGCTCCGTTGGTCAAATGTAGTCTTCATCATCAGTTCCACTTCACCAAATGATGATTTTCAAGAGCAAATGCCCGAGTTACTACTAAATTGGTATATCCAAATCACCATAGGTATCCCTGCAATATTTGAAGAGTTCCCTCGATTTCCTTAGGATCCAACCATCAGATGCTGATTTAGTGCTTATCGTTCCTAATTAAAAGCATTCCTAAGCGAACGATTTTTTTTTCAAATCGGTTTATAAATGACGGAGTTCTGAGATAATCAACATAAAAAAATACAACGGAATTGATCACCTCCTCCTTTTTTTGAAGTCGGTTAAAAATCCGTTGTCACGGTATTGCCTAGTTTGCTAAGTGGAATTTAAATTATTTTTTGTAACTATAGGTTTCTACTAATACTGGTAAGACCTGTAAGTTAGGTACTATAGGTTTCTATCTAATAAGACCTGACGTAAAATAAATACTGAACTATTAATGTCATGTTACTTAACACTTGTCGAAAGGTCGACATTACCAGTTTTTAAAAGAGTCCCTAAATCTTAAAAAAACAAGGCTACTTGTCGCATAGACTTAACGTTTGTAAATTATTAAACCTTAGGACGGTAAAGAAGTTTCTCCGTCTATTATATTTGTTAATAAATTGAAATCAGAGTCAGCAAACAATTATTTAATCAAACACTTGTAAAAGCAATAATTTATCGCTAAAACACGATCGATATCGTCAAAAATTCTCATAGAGTTCTACGAGGTACATCCACAAATAGACCTTAGTAGTATTGAATTATTCTGTGCCCCATCCCCCGCCCCACCGCTTCCCCTCGCCGCCCGTTGGCTAAAACCACTTGTGCCAATTTTCTCGGGGACTCCTCC
Organism: Choristoneura fumiferana; assembly: GCF_025370935.1. Classification (NCBI taxonomy): domain Eukaryota; kingdom Metazoa; phylum Arthropoda; class Insecta; order Lepidoptera; family Tortricidae; genus Choristoneura; species Choristoneura fumiferana. Next base: position 12,991,306 of record NC_133484.1, read on the forward strand.
ACTTTACTTGAGCTTCCACTATTCCAAAACTTAACGACGTAATTTCACAACGCATTCGAATCAATTTAACCTCTATTACGCTCGATTTAGCGTTGACTTCTCAATGCGATTTATTTGGCGGTTAAGTAGTTTTGAAGTTTCGGGTATTTGGGGTACATTTGGTGGGCTCACGCATTTCTTTTCTCGTCCTTTGCTTAATGTCTTTGGGTTGTAATGAGATGATATTAGTGCTAGTCCTTTGTTTAATTTGATTCGTGTCAGGTTTTGCGGTTATTTATAAAGTTTATTACTATATGTTTAAAACTTTCGCGATTCTCACTCATAACTAATATATCCCGGAACTTAATAACGAGCACTATTTGTAGCTGGATTGTATGTGTGGTAAAAATTTGAAGTTCTTTGATTTGGACGTCCACAATGTAACGCCTGAATCAATATTTTTTTGAAGACCGTGGAATAGTTGGATTGGGAGCGGTCTATGAAGTTACAGTCAACTCGTCATTACGCCGGTATAGAGACGACCACTACTCGTAACATTTACAGTACGATTACTTGAAGTTAACACTTGACAGATGGGCGTGGGTGTGTGGGCGTCAATTTTCAACTTTGACGTCATACAAATAAAGCCATTTTTAGTATACCGCTACCCACGTTTACAGATTATGTAAAAACTATTTTATTTGTATGACGTGAAAGTTGAAAATTGACTGAAGGCACGCCCATCTGTCAAGTGTTAACTCGAAGTAATCGTACTGTAATGAGTATTTTAATGTTGCTAAATCTTAAGAAAAAACAATTGACGATCTATTGACATATTTACCATCAACCCTAAACCTACAATTACAAAACTCGAATCAACTGAGAAAAAGTCACAGTGGCATCGCATTGCTTGACAAGGGAATTTATTATGACGCTAACTGTGAGAAGGTTCTACGGTGAGTCGGGAATCAAATGGTTTGACTGTACCTAATTAAAAAACTGAAATCCCCTAGCCAAAGCAAAACGGCACGTATTCTCTAGCTAATAGCGACTTGGTAAGAGCCTTTTGTTTCCCAAATGTAGCTACATATAGGTAGGTGGGTAAATTATTCTGAAGCATCATAACTCGACCTAAGGCCGCGGCCACACCGCGCGCGATAAATCACGCCTGTCAGGATCAGGTGACACCTCCTTCTTTATGTTTTTTCCCAAGCCGTTTTACGGAAAAGATAAAAATCTTTACATAATATATTATGGTGTTTTAGGGTACACTCTCAAATTACGTGTTGTAATACGGAGAATATTCTAGTTTTAAGAAGTGGAGGAGGTGATAAATAACGAAGAAGGACAGAGAAAAATGATGACAAATTAAATTTGTGTCCGAGTAAACAGACCTCCCTTTTGAGGGGAATGGTTGTATTAATAATAGTTGATGACTTGACGTGATTATTAAACACAAAACAATTATTGGAATAAGAAAAAATAAGTCGTCACTATTAAGTCGTCACTATTATGACGACATTTTATTATTAGGTATTATGAGAGGAAGTAAAACGAGCGAGAGAGTTATCTGATGGGAAACGATCGTCACTGCCTATGAATACCAATACATTATATAGTTTAGAACTTTACATGATAGAGTGATACAATCAAACATACACATACAACCATGTTGTAATAACTTTTCACGTTATTCGATAAACTATAGACAGCCAAAACTATTTCCCTACTATGATAAAATTCCATGGTGGTTTTATTCACATACGTGGTTTTATTCAGACAAAATCGTATTATGGTTGAGCAGAGTAGTTAAACTAATTTGATGGGATGACCGGATAGCCGAATGTTGAGAGAATCCGGCTGCGGGGTTTGGAATCCCTGGGTCAATTCCTGATCGGGGTAGACATGAAATACGAACATGGTGAACGTGGTGGGTGGTGTTATGAAGTGGCTCGTTTTTGAAAGGTACTTTGTACTATTTCTTGAGATAAACGTGGTTGAATGCCTCAATTTCAGCAGCATGAACGTGTGAAAGGAAACCGCACCTAACCTAACCTAACTTAACCTAACATAAAGGATGATTGTATCTATAGGTTCGTAAAAGCATTGTATGGGGACAGTGAAGTTATTAAGCCGATCAGAAAAACTTAATACCCACGTAATAAGAGCGGAGCTAGCTTAAGCCGTTTCCGTGTCGATAAATGAGGCGATACCCGTACTCTCCATGCCGGAAAACAACAGAGGCTGCTTAGCGGCAGGTTTAGAGAGTAAGATGGTGGTAATATTATTATTTTATATATACCCGTTTTAAACCAAGCAAAAGAAAAGCGTCGTCGTTCAAAAGAAAAGCGTCGTCGTTCCAGCTTGGGTGTTCTTCTCTACAGGGTCACTTTTGTCAAGCAGCTGGTTCGATTTTGATCGACGTGAAATAAATTATATTTCATCCATTGGTAGCACAGAAAGATAGAAAGAAAACATTTATTCGTGACTACGTGGGAAAATAAAATATAATAAAAATGTTCATGTCATGAAATGATCCCAAATCAGCAAAACTGCCGGTTTTGCAAAGCGCTGTTCTTCCTTTGGGACCATCTGAAAAAAAAAACTACTAATTCAGTTATTTCCGGCTGAGACCATATTATACGAACTATATACCTACCTATATACCCATATACCTTCGTATTACTTGATTTTAATATTAAAACCAAAACCATTATTTAAATTAACATGCGATTTAAACGGAATCGAGATGTAACAAAATGCAACTTTAGAACAGCCGTAAATAACATCCAAAAGTATTTGCTGGTTACCGCAAACTTCTGTATCCCGATGTATAAAACATTAGCGAATAGAAGCAGCGAACTGACTGTCTGTACACCGCGCTGGGCAAAACGAAAATATATTACTTCCCCGAAGATTTAGGAGTGTTTGGACCGAACAATAATGTCCGGCTTTTGTGGAAAAAGATAGATTGCAATGCATGCAGCGGTTTTTCTTTTATGAAACTTCAGTCTGTGGCTATTATTAATAATATTTATGTTGCTATCTAGCAGCCTTTTGTTAGATCAATGGACTTATGAGTCATTTTCTGGAAGCAAAAGCGCCGTTCGTCTAAGACACTTGGGTAATGAGTACCTACATTTGCAAATAGAATTGACATGGTTGTATATAGATGTAAATTTACGAAATGGAAATATAAGCAGGTATACATACATACATCAGTATAACAAGCTCAGTATTATTGAACATATTTGCCTGTAAATTTGTTTGCACTTGTACAAAGTCCGTCACAAAATTAAAATTTAAAAAACGTCGATACTCTTTCTGCCATTAGATTTGAAAATACTATTTTAAAAAATTTGGAGAAATGTTTCGAAAAATTCCCTATGAAAACTTCCCAAAATGATTCCAAAAAGGCAGTCCGTGACTTCAAATAGCTTATCTTCTGTGTTAAAAAAAATTGTTGAAAGGTAGCTTATGTGTTATTCTTTAAATCCATCTCACTAAGGTAGGTACATACCAAATCAATCAATTTTGCCAGCCATTTTAGCGTAAAAAGTAACAAACACACTTGCAAAATTTTGCATTTATGATATTGATATTAGTACGATTACATAAACAAACTTAAGAATTACGTATCAAATTCTACTCCACTAGGACTAGGACTCATAACATAACAGATATTAGGTACCTACGGCTGTCATCATGATTATAGACGAAGGTCTCCCCTCTCTAAAACAGTCCCATGCATGTCTGATGCTATTTATGATTTCCTAATCTGTATATTTTAAATTTTCCAATACTTTTCTAACAAACTAATGGCCTCCGGTTTCTGGTAGGTATTTCGACATGCAAAACTCGGTTGACGGATATCCGATCCGAATAAATTCCGACTAATGAAAGATTTATTTAAAAATAATAACGTGTATTTCTTTGATTTCCGGCGGCAACTTAATAGAATTATTAATGTACGAACGGTGTGATTTTGGCATGAATTAGATTCCACCGGGTTACGAGTGATGATCTTAATGTTGTGTGGGTGTTGGTGTTAGTTTTCTATAGGTATAGGTAGTTGGCATGCATAATTTGGTAAACTGTTTTTTTTTGTTGTTGATCTGCACCGATTTTTTTTCTTTGATTGAATATAAAGCCGTAGAATAAAGTGAATAAAGCCGTGGAAACAAACACTACTAAAGTGTTTTTGCGTGGCTATACTGAAAAAAATTGTGTAACTCTATCCAACTGAAGCAGCGAATAATGTAATAATACGAGCAATATGGATGGGTTTTGTAAAATTTCTGAAGCGGTTGCAAAACTGTAGACATAAGCATAATAAAACATCCGATTTCTGTGTAGCAACTCTTACTATCGCTAATAACAGGCTTAAGTCTTACGAACTATTAAAATCTTAAATTTCATAACCACTGAATTGGAGCCCTTAGTGGCCTTTCAAAGAGCCGAATACTACAAGTAGTTGGTTCCCGATACAGCTACTAAAAACTGCCAATTTGCCCGTGCAATTGAGATGAACGTTTTAGAGTCGTATAAAGACCCGAGACGTAATAAAATAACACGCCTTGTATATTGTTTACTAGAAGAGCATTCCTCGGACATTGGTGAAGTGAAACCACTCGCATACACCGTGACTTGCAGCGGAATCGCTGATTACTGGCAGGGTCGTATGCAGAGCGCCGAGGTTGTACTAATATTCTTATTAACTCTACGCCGTGCCTCTTATGGTTTACCGTTTTCAAGTCGCCTATGAATAAAATTTAAGCTTGTCGGTTTTTGGTGTTGGAGCTGTTTGGTCAATGAAAGGAAGGCCAGGGTAATATAACAAGGATAGGATCTGATCGATTTTACCAGTATTGATGGTCTAGTAGTTAGAGGACTTGATTATGAAGCTTGAGGTTCCGGGCCAAATATTTGTATGGAAAATTAGAACTTTCGTGCTCGAGTCTTGGATGTTTATCCATAGTATCCGAGTAGAGTCTGGTATCCGTAGTAGTTTTGCTTAGTTTGCGACTAGGCAAACTGGTGTTACTTGTCCCAAGATATTAGAAAGTCATTTTTATTATTGTTCAAAAAACTTCTATCTTGAATTTTACCTGTCTACGATGACCGTTCACTTTTTCTTTGTTTGCAAAGTTGACCCTGCATTAGGCAGACAACATAACATGGACGCTTTTGTCTAGCCATATGCGTCATTTTATGATGTTTATCCAACACCAGCCAATTTGAGACATAAGTATAACTATGCTCTACATAAGTACAATCACAGATGGTTCAGGCGGAAAATCAGCGCTGCAGGCGTTTAACCTAATGCTGAGTCAGCGACCTTTTCGCTTTTAAGAGGACACAAAAAATTGTGTATATGTACCATCAGCCAAATAAGTGGTCTATCAATTTTTAAACAAGTTCCTATCAAATTTATATGTCGCTAAAGTCGAACTTTCAAGTTGACAGACACGTCTATTGGCATTATTGTTTTATGACATGCAAACGATTATCAACTTTAGGGTGGTAGACCACATATTTGGCTGATGGTACCTACTAACTATTTTCATGTGCGTTTTCGTTTTTTATTTATTTATTTGTGTTTAATTCTGTATATTTTATTGTATTCGTGTGTCTGCTGTAATAGTGAATAAATGTCTTCTTTATTTCTACTTTGTGTTAGAGCGAAATACGTACAGATTTAGTGACTTGCGGGGTCAGTGCGGGCCGAAAACTTCACACAGCACTGAATAACCTTACAGGTGTATATAGATTTTATTTCCCAAATTGCTGGCAAACGAGCAAGTGGGTCACCTGATGGTAAGCGATCACCGCCGCCCATGGACACTGCATTATCAGGACTGCGGGTTTGCGGGTGCGTTGCCGGCCTAAAGGGGAGAGGGGAAGGGGGAGGGGAGTTGGGCCTGACAATCTTTCTTCACCGAAAAGCTCATGGTGAATTTCTAATCTAATTTTGCACATCAAAAAACTCAGAGGTGCGAGCCTGGGTTTTTGGACCCCACGATCTTCCACTTGAGAGGTCATAAAGTAGCAAGCCAAACCACCAGGTCAGCACGGCTACTTGTCCAATACCTATTAAGACAGCATCATAATGATTATGACAGATGGCTCAACAGACTGACAGATGAACAGATGGCCGTTGGGGACAAAAAGTTCTGGAATGGAGACCGACCGGCAAGCGCTGCGTAAGATATCCACCAACGAGTTAGACGGATGACCTGGCTATAAAGCTGCGGGTTTACAGTGGATACAGGCCGCTTCCAACCGAAGCAACTGGAGGTCTATGGGAGACGTATTATGGCTGATATGATGATGATGCTTATGATATTCATCATCATCATGTCAGCCGAAAGACGTCCACTGCTGGACATGGCCTCCCCCAAGGCTCTCCACTCAGACCGGTCTTGTGCTTTTCGCATCCACCGCGATCCCGCAATCTTAACCAGGTCGTCGCTCCATCTTGTTGGAGGCCTACCGACAGCTCGTCTCCCGGTCCGCGGACGCCATTCGAGAACCTTTCGTCCCCATCGGCCATCAGTCCTGCGAGCAATGTGCCCCGCCCATTGCCAGTTCAGTTTCGCAATTCTGCGGGCTTATGATATTATCATGATGAAATTTCAAGGGAAAAATTAACAAAGTGCGCGTGCGTCGCAATCTGATGGCTCTCTCTAAACGAATGCAATCAGATGTTCAAGATAAAGTCAATTAACATAGTCAGCTTTGCAGTGCTTGTTAACTTAATTTAATAATTAACATCTCGATAGCGGCGGTAATTAGTACGATGAAGGTATAAACGTAGACTAAGGGGCTGTTTCACCATCCATTGATTAGTGTTAACTGGCGGTTAGGTGTGATGCCGTCTCTATTTGTTTTGTTCGAATAGACGGAGACGGCATCACATTTAACCGTCGGTTAACGGTAATCAATGGATGTTGAAACAGCCCCTAAGTAAAATAAAGAAAAAGCTTTATTTTTTTATTGACAAAATAGTTTTACTCGTAGTAAAGTTTGATCATATTAAGTACCTACTAATATTATAAATGCGAAAGTTTCTAGTATATGCCTTGCTTGTGTGCGTATACTATGTAGATACGTGTGTTTTTTACTTTTCCACGCAATAAAGGCTTGACGAATGTTGACTGGATGTGAAAGTTCCTTCCATAAGGATTCTTGTCTTATTCTACAAAGTTCGAAATTTAAACTTCGTATCGTGCCGTCCTGCTTACGCTACTAGTATTAGGTAAATTAATTGGATTATTTGACCTTAAAATATCTTAAGATTGCCGGTCAGAATTTGAATCCGCAAGCCCCACTTTACGCCCCAGAGGAGTCATACCAACTAGACCACCGGGAATCCGACCAAACAGCCGAAAATTGTAATCTTTTCTATACTAGAGGTGAGACGTATTTACTGGAATAGGTTTTGACTTGGACGCGTGAGTACGCGTTCCCGCCCGCGATTCTTTTAGCTTACGAGTATTTAGGAGTGCTGAGTGCGGCGGCTGACAACGTTCCGCCAACTTGAAAACTAGCATTTATGTACACGTTTAAAATGAAAATTTTATAAAAATTGCTGACAATCCTAAGCCTGTATAAAGTATGAACGGAAGTTTTTAGTCGGTATTTAATATAAGTTAAAATTAAACAAATATGAAGTGTGAAGAGTGAACTGTGACGTGAATTCGGTAGTTCGATATTCGTAAAACTACTAAAACTATTACGGTGTATACGCAATTACGGGAGCGCATTTACGGGAAACATTTTGTTTACGCAATGAGTCAATTGAGTTAAGTACTCGTAGATACTCTTGGACCTAGTCTTTGGATCTAGACTTTTTGTGAACGCGTACTCGCAAGACTCAGTCCGCGTTTTGCCTAGTACGTCTCACCTCTATTCTATACCTGTATTACTAGTGGTGTGTGGACCAATAGGGATAATAAGTAGGGTATGACACAAACTTCATATTCCGAATTTCGGAGTAGCCCCTTTTAGAAAAAATATAACAATTAATCGAAGCAACATATTCTTAATTTTTTTTATTGTACTTAGCTCCAGTAGGGACCTTTTCTACCTTAAAGCAAGTCATTAGACTAAAGAGTGCCACCGTGAACCTTCATTTAATTTATTGGACAAAGGGCGCTCATTAGGGCCGGGTCACACCTTGCTTGCCACCTGTAGAATCGTTCGAATGCCGAATTGTAAGTTTGGCGCCCAATGTGCCCCCAGCTTTACTTGAGAGGTGTGGATGTTTTTGGGATTAGGTAATAGGTACAATTTGTTTTGTTTGATTTGGTTGTACCTACCTATTAAACAATTGATTCTTTATTTTTTGTTGTAATCTGATGATTTTATAAGGAATCAATTTGAGAAAAAAAAATGAGTGCTATTAAAAATCTTAATTGGAAAGGCTATACTCATGCGTGCTTTAATTACAGATAAATTAAATTTTCTTCAATTAAATTTGAAAAAATCCAAAAGATCATGTCGGTGTTACCTTCTCGGCGCCATGTTCAAGACTGATTCCCCCCGCCCGAGCGCGCCCGCCCATAAACATGTCACTTCTGGACGCACGCCGCGAGTTACGACCTCTCACTCTAACGTAGCCATAACTTAACCAAACAAAAGGGAAAGCTATAACGCTCATCGGTCCCGTGCGGATAGTTTAAATTACGCACACAGACGTAGAGAAATGAGTTGGTATGCTCGCCACGGCAGTATACGGAGAATTATGAGATTATTAATTTTTGATTGGGAGCTTTTTAATCTGTGATTTTATTTAAAAAAATATGTTTTAAATAAATTATACCTTTAATTTGAGAATGATTTTAGTGACGAATGATGATGTCTTAATTGTTTTTCTTAAAACTTTATTTTATTCTAAAATACTGTAAGTAGATTTTTCAAGAGGTATACTTATAGTTTAAAACTAAAAGATAAAACTTTTTATAATAATCAGTATTGTAAAAAAATAAAAAAAAAATATATAGATATTACTGACTTATACTAACTAATAGTAGTTAAATTAGTTACTTACTTCGCGGCACATGTGTCGAAGATACAAGTAGTTAACACGTTACATAAAAAATAATTTCATTTTAATTGAATAACATTGTAATATCATTCTATAAACACTGAGTTCCATTGGCACTTTCTAATTATACTGCGACTGCCTTGTCCTCCAAGTAGCACCGGGCCCGCTACGCTCGAGTTTGCTGTCGGTAGGGAGTTTCATATTTTTATCTCTCTCTAACACACAATTCCCAGATCGTAAATCTCGAAATGGCCGCTTGTAGGTTACGCACGCCGTCCGCGCAACCCCAGTGGGAGCTCGTAAAGTATAGTTTTCTCTGTTTTATTACGTGTTTTACTACGCGATAAAGGAGATGAGAGTATATCGGGGAAATCAGCTGTTTACGGCATGCTTGAAACGTGCTGTGGAATGTGGCGAACGAATTGTGAAGCGCCGTGTTCTGGAAGGTTACTCTACTTTGATTTTTACATTGTGTTATTTTTGTGTAATATTAGACTATTTTTTGTAAATATTATATTTGACGGAATCTTTTGAATGTAATTTGATTGAACATACAACAGCGGACCTCCTGATGTTAAAATAATTATCAGTTTTAAACAAAAGCATATTTATGGTATCTAATGGTAGACTGATTGTTGCCCACAATTTCGTCCGCATCCGATAGAACTTTTCACAACACAACAAAACAAAATCGTTTTCAAAGTCGTTTTAGTATTTAAAGGGATTATAATTGAAACAAACAAGCTTACTTGTTTAATTGATGTATAACCTACATATAACCAAGCTTACTTCTCTAATTACCTATAGACAGTAAACTTTCTGTTTTAAAATTTTTTGTTTGTGTAAATTTATTAAATACCTATATTTTTTGGTGATTACCTAGAATTTCACATGAAATTTGGACTGTTAGTATGAAGTTACATTAACACTATGTAGGTAACTGCCTATTTAAGTCCTACTTCAAGTAGAACCTCATTAAGTAGAACATACCTGAGTTATGTCGATGATGTTTTGGAGGTACCTAGTATTTTTTAGGGTTCCGGAGCCAAAATGGTAAAAACGGAACCCGTATAGTTTTGCCATGTCTGTTTGTCTGTCTGTGTCTGTCTGTCTGTCTGTCCGTCCGCGGCTTTGCTCAGGGACTATCAATGTTAGAAAGCTGTAATTTTGCACGGATATACCTATATGTAAACTATGCCGACAAAATAGTACAATAAAAAATTTAAAAAATATTTTTTTTACGGTACCTCCTATAGACCAAAAGTGGGGATGATTTTTTTTTCTCATACAACCTTATAGTGTGGCATATCATTGAATGGGTATTTTAAAACCATTAGGGGTTTGCTAAGACAATTTTTCGATTAAGTGATTTGTTTGCGAAATATTTAACTTGAAAGTGAAAATTTTCATTAAAATCGAGCGTCCCCCCCCCTCTAAAATCTAAACCAGTGGGTGGAAAAAATTCAGGATGGTGGTAAGTATATAAAATTTACAAGGAAAACTATAACGGCTAAGTTTGCTTGAGAATTATTAGTAGTTTAAGAGTAAATAGCAGCCTAAGGTATAAAATATACCTAAACTTGGAAGATTCCGTATAAAATACGAAATCCTAAGAAAAATATTACTTAATTTTTTCATACTGGCTACGGAACCCTATTTTGGGCGTGTCCGACACGCTCTTGGCCGGTTTTTATTGTAGTATAACGGATAGGTACCTACCTATATCTAATTATGTGATATTTCGGTATTTTACGTAACTTAATTTTATGGCAGTAGTTAAATTTTATCCCGAACAGATCAATACCTAATGTAATGTACCTACCTAATAAAGGTACCTATCTAAATGTTTTGGCAATTTTTTCAGCTATTTTATTACCTATGTTTTATGCCTGTGGTTAAATGTTTTCTACGGTTCAGCCTAATGGAACTAGTTTAAAAAATATATTGTTGTACATTTTTGAGTGTTTAAGTTTGTTATTATAGCCTGATAGAGGTAATATGAAATGCCTAATCTATTTAGCTAGTTACAATATCTGAATGATGAAAACAAAATAAAAAGTACTATAGGTGGGTACCTACAGAGTATGAAAGAAAGAAAGAAAGAAAGAAAGAAAGAAAGAAAAGTTTATTTTGGCTCCAAAAATGTACCACCTAAAACTAAGACTAGAACTAGCACTAAAACTATGTTACTAGGTGACACAGCAGGATACCAAAAAGGGTCTCCACTCAGCATATTATATATACAGATATTTATTCAGATAGTTATTTGTATGCATATTTAAATTACATGATGTTGATAATTCTGCTTTAAAAAATAATAATAAAGCTGGAAAGTGATTAAGGCATATTTTATTAAATAAATTTTAAATTAAAGTTGTAGAAAAACATAAAACTATCGAAGAAAAACATGTCTTAGTATAGTAGTTTATTTATATTTAGTTACTTACCTACTAACATCTACAGCATCTCAACACCGATTCATCTCCGTAACGTGACGTCTGCGTTCATTTGCGCAGCGCCACGGGCGGGAGAAACAATATGGCGGCCGAACAAACGCTTCTTATTGGTCGAAATTTGGGCACATTGTAGTCTTTTGAAATGATCGGGGAATTCGTACCTGCAACGGTTCCTTTTGTGTGATCGGTAGTACCTATAGTGTAAAAATGCTGGCAGGTTGATTCTAAGTGTAGAAGTAGAATGATATCGGTTTTAATAATTAAGAATAAGATTTTTTTTATTAACACTTAAAAGTAAAAATAGTGATATATTATCATAAAAATGTTCGGAATGGTCTTTATCAGTTTTGTATTAAATATGTCTAATTGTTTCAGTTTACTCATAAATTAAAAAAAAAACTGGTCCGATCTACAGGTAACCTAACCACAAAGCAAACTGTTTCTTTGGTCAACATATCAGCACTGATATATAGTGAGAAAATGCAGCCAGCCTAATAGGAACGGCATCGGTGACATAATGTGTATAGTTGTACTTACATTATTGAAGTTTTTAGGCTTAGACTAAATAAGCCACTTTGTTTTCTTGTTTTTTACCTGTCATGAAGTACCTCTATTAAATTAATGGCAAAGTCAAGATATTTTTGTTACTGCCAACATAATCATCTGCAATTATGTAAAAAATATATTGTGTGCACAATGTCCTGTAAAATGTTGAGTAATTTGCTTATGCATTTTTATTTAATTATATTTGAATTTTTAAACTTGATAATATGTAGGTGTTTAGTTTTCCAATTACTTAGCTTACAGGCATTTTCCAAAATACCTACCCGCATAAATATTAAGTATGTTTTTTTTGTAATTTTCTAGAATTTTTTGTAAAACTGTAATATTAAAGGAGAATTTGCAAGCATCACTTATAAATGTCGAATAACCTACCACCTGTTCAGATAAAAATTCCGTTAAGAGGAATCCAGCAAGAAACTTAACAAGGTACCTATATTTTTTATACAAATCTACCTATTGAGTTTTTGATAACATTCAAAGTAAGTAAGTACCATATATACCTACATACCTAGTTTTTTTGCACCTGTCAGGTTTGTTTTATTTTATAGCTTTAGCTAGCAGTAGGAAATATTTTAATTTAGTGTCGCAACTAAAATGGATATCAAAGTTTTTTTTAAATAACCCAAAATATATTTAGTGCACACAATACCTACGTTCCTCTGGATATTGGGAACGGATTAAATGCAAACCCATTAAATCATAACGCCGTGATAGCTTATTTTCTAGTGCATTTTCAAATAGGTATGTGCTGACGTAGCACATTACGCTTGTCGACCGGATAGCCAAGAAGTGGTTAGGTAGAGAGTGGTTAGCCAAGTCGTGGTGGCTACGAAGCTTGAGGTCCCGGGTTCGATCCCTGGCTGGGGCAGATACTTGTATGAATAATACGAATGTTTGTTCTCGGGTCTTGGATGTTTAATATGTATTTAATATGTATCCGTTGCCTAGTATTCACTGAACAAGCTTTGGTTGATTTGGCACTAGGTTAATTTGTTTCAATAATGTCCCATGATATTTATTCATTTATTTATTACATAGCCACATAAAACAATGCAAATTACAGGAAAACGTCATAGCCTTATAAATAAGTTAAATTACAAGCAAACAAAAACTATAAAACAAAACAAATAAATCGTATCGTATAGGTATAGGTAATACGAGTATATTAATACACAAACACACACAAACTTCACGCCTGTATTCACAAATGGGGTAGGCAGAGCACACGAAACGTTACCGCATCGGAGCCACTTTTAGCAATTTTAGGTTTTATGTTTGACGAAAACAGTACAATAGTGACAGTATATTAATAAACGATCATAATTATTTCTGAAGTTCCACGTATTATGGAATCAAGTAATAGTAGGGCACCTTATGATACTCACATGGTTGATCGTGGTTGCAATGTGAAACAGGAGCATTTAGAAACAATTAAATATTTCTGACAAAGTCAATGCTTCCACTACAGAAGACTCATCAGAAGACGACTGGTTAGAAATATGCATTATAAATTTTAAATGGACTATCTTTATAGTTCTTTGTATTAGGCATACATACATTAGTGGGTATTTCGTTACTTAGCTGTAAAAAATTACCGTCTTAATAATTATGAACATTAGGTATTAGGTATAATTATTTCAATCTTTTATCCACTTTCATATCTCACTTGGTTTTAATATGAGAAGTTATCGGATTATCGAATGCATTCTCAAAGGATATTTTAGTGTCATCAATAATTAACTTCATATTTAGAAAACATTATCCAATGGAAACCTTTACATTTATAGTCTTCGTAAATAAGTTACCGTGAAAATGCGTGGAAATATACTTAGCGCCTTCACTAACATAATCTCATATTATTTGCTCTCTGATAGAGCCATGACAGTCACAAGGTTTTGAAAGTTTTACCTTTTGTCATTAAGGTTTCGCAGCAGCTAAACCTGTGCATGCACATACTCGTGAAGTCTGGTATCTATATGTTATTTTTATAAATCTAGTGACATTTTGGGGTTTCAGAATGAAATACAGCCTTTTAACCTTAAACCTCCTTCGTGGTTGCAGAGAAATAAGGTTTTTGTGAGTTTAATTTTTAATTTAGTAACTGCTTCAATGATACCTAATCAAATCCATTGTAATTTAATTTTATTGTATATTGTCATTTGCTGTTTTCAAAGCGTTCCCACTGACTCTAGAATCAACATAAATTCAAGCGCCGCGAAGTAGAGCAACGTCACCTACGCCCATCGCAGAAACAGCGTCTGGTGCATCGAACGATACACAGAAAGTTTACGACACCGGCACTTGCTCCGGCACCGGCACACAATCCGCGTGTTCAATTAATCGGGGATCACCGTTGACCCATCAATGGTACTATAAGGGTGGTTGTGCTCGCAGATTTGGTGCGGCGTCGCGGCGTAACGGCGGGGGGCGGTCGTAAAGCATCGGTCGGCACACTCTACTGACGCGCGCCTCGGCGACTACGCGTTGCGTAACACCGCAGAAACGCGTCCGTATACCCACGTGCGTACGTATAGCGGTGAACTAATTGACACGTGACAGTGGTATCCCGAACTTACTTGCAGTGTTGTGATGCGTCCGACGGCGAGTCGCGGCCGCGAGGCTTAAGGTGAGTTTATTGCCGATTTACAACCGACCCGCGGAGGGTCGGGCACGAGTTATGATCCAAAACAAAGTTCTCAGGGGCTTTGCTACGCGTTTAACGCTATTCTGGAGCAATTTGGATGAGCCTTAGAATTTAGCGTTCACAATGAGATTTTCACCAAGATTTAAGTTTAAAAATAGTTTTTTTTCGAAAAAATAATCATGTGTAAGTATGTATTTTTGTAATGTGGTATAATGGTAGGAATAACGTAACTTTATTACCACGGCAAGGTAGGTGAAATTAAAGTTTTCCGAAAATTAAATTACTTTTATTAATTGTTACCTACTTCATTTTAACTAAACTTACAACATTTATGACTAAAAAGAGAGTAAGTATGAAATAAGTTTCGCATATATAATAATCGCAATTAATTAAATTTATCTCCCCTTAAAAAGCATAAACACAAAATTAAGATCGGCTCTAAACACCCTGCAGTACATTTCTTTGGACTTTTTGCTGTGTAAATACATACATAAGTAAATAATAAAACTGCCTAATATAGGCATAATAATTAATTAATAAAGATTAGACAGCCGTATTATTACCTAAATCCAAGTGTAACAAGTAGTTTCAATTTTATTATTGGAGTATAAATCACTATAACATCAAAAACATCACAACTACACTCATTAAAAACCATATAAAAAGCCAAAGTTTTTTCTAAAAATGTGTGTATACTTACAAAAGCGGTTAAGCAAACAGCGCTTGGAATTCAACCTTATGCCTTTCACGATAGTGACTACTTCAGCTTGGCTCTATCATTGGCACTCGTAAAATTTTACTACCGTTGGTTGAGGCCAAGTTGTTGAAGGTGTTAATGTTAAGAATATTCACTAACTGTAAAGGTAATTTAGTGTCAAATTTCTTTGATTTATTTGAAATTAGTAATTCGTGTTTAATTCTGGTAATAATTATTTAATTTTTTATTATGTTTCAATGTTTTCATGGTTAATGTACATACCTCTCTTTCAAGTTACTTTAATTGAAATGTAACTGATTATTTTTTATAGAGTTGTAAACTGTGTAAGTTTGTTAATGTATTACTGCTATTATGTAAATTATCCGTAGAAAGGTTTTTTTTATGGTAACCTCGTCACTACTGAAAATTAAAAAAAAAAACACAAATTCGTCAATGCACCATTTATTTATTTATTTAATCATTATTATAAACTACAGTCAAATGGGATAAGTTAGGATTAAAATGGCAATTAAACTTTATCAAACCTCTACAATTTGTATAAAATCTAAACATGACTTATAAATTATAATCATTACCTAGTTGGTTAATGAAAAGTGTGATTGATGTTATTGTGATAGTATGCATAATTTGTTTCTACTTCCAATTATAAACAGTAAAAAAATATGCATTGTATTCAAAACAGTCAGTGCAAAAACACTAAACAGTTAGTAAAATAACATAGAGTCAAAATTTTACACAGTATTTTTTTATTTGTCACAGAATTTATCTTTTTAAGATTTTGGGTATATAAATTAGCCTTTACTTGTGGCGTTACTGGCGTAAACCATTGGTCTGTCAGTCGAATTGATTCCGGGATTTTACAAAATTTTCATGGAAATTCCAAAAAGTACGTTGTGGTGTTAGATACTTCAGATATTGGGATTTGAGATGGATCCCATAAGAATACCGGGTTAAAAAGTAGCTTATGTTTTATTCCAGAAAGTCAGCTATCTGCACACTGAACTTCGTTATAACCTAACCTGACCAACAAAAAGTTTGAAAACCCTCGACAAAATTCAAAATCGATCCTCCCGTTTAAGAGCTACGGTGCCACAGACAGACAGACAAACACACAGACACACATAGCTCTTTTTACGTCGGGGGTTAAAAATCCATCCAGCTAAAGAGTAACAAACATATACACACATGAACACACTTACATTTTTTGTATTTATAGGTAAAATTGGCCGAACAAACTTAAATTAAAGTCAAATGCAGTGGCATTTTGGTAATAATTTCACTAGTGAGACCATTGGGTAGGTATAGGTAGTGCCACTAGAGTTGAGGTCACGCACTCAAGAACATGTGAAGATGACAGCGGGATTTTGACATTTACTCATTCATTTTCCTTTATTTTATGCAATCAGTTCTTCATGGTAGCTGTGTGTGTAATAATTCACTTCAACTCTCGATCTACTTATAGGTATCTGTAACAATTTTAGCACTAAAAAAACTCATTAGTTACTTCGTTAGGTTGGTTTTTTTTTATCTTCAAAGTTTAATGATACCAAACGAATAGCGCTCTATTACACAAAAAAAAATCTATATCGATTCTGAGGTAACCAACGTAAAAATTAAATAAACCATATTTCGGGTGGTGCATCCATATGTGTATAAAATATATATTGCATGTGTATTTTTTAAAATGTAACCCTTTTTCAAGATAGTTAACGTAACGAGCCCGCACTTAGATGAAAATCTATCTCCAGGAACAAATTATTTCTAAATTTGCAGTAACATTTGTAGCTTGTCCGCCAACTGGTCGTTTTCTGATTTGAAGTCCTTATCAGGAGCTTCCTGGTCCTCGGAAAAAGCTCTGGATCAACAACACGCCCCGCATTCAGTTAATGCCAACTGCTTGAAATTCCGCTCATGTCCACCGCCATATTTGTCTTATTTCATCAGCTTGTTTGTTAGATCTCAATCTCTGTTTATTATTCACTGATGCTGCCTGCTCTGTCATTTTTAAATCACGACGTACAAATTACTCAGCTGAACGTAATCCGCTTTTTTTTCCTTTTGGAATAATTCCATTTACATTGACGTTTGTAGTTTCATCCATCCATTGTAAAGTGTTTTCCGCATTGTCTGGCTCGTGGTCTGTGTTTGCTTCATCAAATGAAATGTAGTTTCAATAGACTAGTTTCAGTTAATCGTAAGCTATTAACTTATCATCATAGTTGTCTTTTTCTAGAACGTTTTTAACCATGCTCGTGCTTAAGGGCATTTAAAGTCTAAAATATTTTTACAATGTTTAATATTTTTACAGCAATTGAACTGTAAAAATTGTCTATCATAATTTTCATCACAAGAAAACCTTCTTATGTTTTTTTATGAACGACTTAGATCTTTTATGAATTCAATTCAAGCGCGCAATTCATCATAAGTAAAACCTACAATCGATAACCACACTAATTTTATTATTGCCCTTTTTACTGCCATTTTATTAACTAGCCTGGTAAAAACTGCAGTAAATTCACCATAGTCTCCTATGGTGTGCATGAAATTGTCTTCCTCAGGTCATAAATTATCATCTTAATAAGTTAATGAGTAATTCCTGCAATAGCTGCCTTTTTGCCGCACGAGGGGACAAGTGTCAGAGCTACCCGCTACCGGTCGCAGTCGTTATTGCCATAAAAGTAGCTGCGCGAACGCATCTGCCTTTATCGAATTTGATTAAAGTTTATGTTTATTTATTGTGTTTTTATATTTTTTTTAAACAAGGTTTGTATTCTGTTGCCATTTAGAGTCAGTTCTCTTTGACTTTCCTAGGCAAATGATGCGGCTGATTTGGTCTTTTGGAAGTTATTCTGTATTTCGTCATTTGTACGTAGAAGACGAGTTATTGTTTATTTTATGAAACGTACGTCTATTTTCTTCAAGGAATGTAACTTGCTAAAGAAAAACTCTATGTATGTTGAATATTGTTAAGTGGAATTAGGGATTTGAGGGGTTCCAGTTCCGCAAGTCTTCTGCTCTGCATCAATATCAACTTTATTTAATGTGATATTTTTAACTTTAATACTCCTTCTTTCTTCTTGTTCTAGAGTATTTCGGCTACATTGCCGTGTGTTACAAAGAATGCTCAAGGAAATTAAAATGTAAACACATGGTCATAAATTAGCGGGCGGATGAATTACATTATTAAATTCACTTTAACTTTACGCAACATTATCTTGGAAACGTTTCGCGTAATTCAATTTTTGTCCTCCTCGATTCGCCTCACGTACGGCCGATCGGGCGCTATCCAACTTTTAATTTTAGCAAAAAATCGATACGAAGCGTCAAACATTACGGAGTAACAGGTGAACGGCTTACCTCCCGCGCCGTACGCGCAAAAAACCTACATCTGTTTGTGAGAAATTTATGCAAGCATCGGTCGTACACACGATCATATCTACTTGAAATACGTCGCTTGAGACAAATTGCAGTCACTTCAAACGTGGCGAGCGAGTGTCCCGACGCCGCAACGGAATAAGCAAATAGCCGATTGTTTCGCTCTCCGCACACAGATCGCGCAGAATCAATCTTACCGTTTGAACAACAAAACCCAATATTGCCTACCGTTAGAAACCGTAAAGAACCGTAGAAGCGCCCGTAAAGCACCGCACTTCAGCTTTAAATCCGCATAATTATCGTATAGGCAATAAATTGCTGCGCGTGCGGGCGAGTGTCGTTCGTATTCCCTTCGTTGCCTACTTGCTAATGCATCATATTAGTAGTAAAAAAATGAATTCGTGGAAATCGATGCACTGTTTAAAACGAGAATTGTAAGTAGTTTTGACGTTACCACCTTGCACCTACCAGTTTCGCTTTTTATCAGCTCTTTTCCCTCATAGACAGAACAGAGGTTATAAAATTTGTTGTTAATTAATTGTACATAGTTCGAGGTACTCGTAATATACTTATATACGTAAAAAAAGACTACAATAAATTGTACAATTTATTTGCATAGATAATACAAATGACGTCACATGGAACTAATTAGCCTGCACCGAACGCTTGTATGAGCGGACTCAGCAACATTTAACTTCCACATATATCATTCTCTCATGATTTACAAATGTTATGACCTCAGCAGTTCGATAATGAATGAGGCGGTCGTAAACGTCGGAATCAAGAGAACATTATTGTCAATAAAGAAGCCATAAACTCTATTAGCTATCATAAACTTCACACATCTGGTCGATGAACAGTGTCGAGAACAAATAATATTAATTATTCAATTATAAGCCAGGTTAATAAACCCTAATTAGATTGTGATCAATCTGTAACAGTGATGGCATACAAGTGATTTTGAGTAGTAATGTTACTTCTATTTCTGTCCATTGTCTGAATTTGTTACGAAGCATTAAGTAAAATGATAAGCAAATGCCGATAAACAACACGGAAACGAGGTTTTGTGTAAACGTCACAAATAGAGCAATAAATTACCTCAAGGTGTTGTTCGCTCAGCTTTTGGCCACAATTCTCCAAAACATTATAGGTCCGCATTAATTCATTGTCAAAAGCATTAGCATAATAATTGGTTACCTGCTTAGTTAGCAGGTGAATTGTTAGAAATGAGCTTTTGTCTAAGTCTCCATTGTCGATTTGTGCAACGTTCATTGTTTAGTTACATTGTTTCGTTCGTTGCATATCTTAGACCTTTCTTTGCCATTTTTTGTAACTTAACGGATCTTAAAAGAATATCGTAAACATAACGGATCTGTTACTTTTTATTTGCATCTTTTCTCTATTTTACATTACAAAAGATGAATGTGAAGTATTTTGTGCTAGGGTATTTGAAGAATTTGTGATTTTAGAGTGCTAACACATGGTCTTGTTTTAGCTCCCGTTTATATTTCAAACAATGTAAATTTGTTCCAGTTCCTGTGAACTACCATTTTGAAATATTTTGGAATATGTCTTTGTGATTTTTTTCGTCTTGTTATATTCTGTTTGACTCAATTCACAGTTAATATTTCGTTCCTGTTTAAATTAAGTAGTTAAATCGTCTTAACACTTAAATTGCTAAATCATGCAATTAAGAACTTCTTTGATAACAATTGATTACATAATCTATTGATGCTGATTACTAATGAATAATTAAGAAAGGTTGACTTTGTAGCTATTCATATAGAGAAACCTAATTTTCTTATTACATAATAGGTACACAAAATAAAAGTTAACTACGCGTAAACATCTACGTTGTAAAAATAGCCCGATTATATTGTTTTGATTGCCAGCAAAGAGTTACAAACATAATATTTATCAATATAGACTAACTGCATGGTCATTTTGTCTTTATGTCACTGCATTTATTTGACAAGGATATGATAAGGCATCTTGTCTTCTGGCTTATTTTAGAAAAGTTGCTTTTTTAAAAATCCATTGAAAAATTAATTGCTTAGATTAACCAGGCACAGGGTGACAAATAATATTACTTGAGAAGTACTTTGATTGCAAAGTAAGACAATTGGCTCATGGGTACCGAGTACCATGTGCCGCTGTATAACATTTCAAAGTTGATTACTGGCTAGGTATCATTTTCTAGACTTTGATAGAAACTTATTGATCGATAAACGCGTAAGGAGTGAAGAAATGCTTTTAATAGATTTCCAACTAGAGCAATTTCAGAAGTTTAAGATCAAATTAAATAATCGGCTTTAATAACAGGAACGTTAAATGTAAGTATTTGAATAAGTTAAAAGAAGTGCAACGGAAACTATGTCTAATTGTTAGTAAGGTCTCACTTAATTGTTCTTGACCTTATTCTTGGACATTAGTTCACATAAGTTGCTAGATTTTAAGACTTGAATACCAATCTGCTTCATTAAATATTCTAGCTGTACTTTTACATTAATGTGAATAGGTATCCTAAAAATTTAAGAGAATGTAGTTTCAAAGCACGCGGCAAGCGATGGTGCGGCTCGAAAATTGTAATATTTCAAAATTACTCAAGAGTCGCGTTCACTTGAATAATGCGATAAGTTTTGAGTTGGGGTGGTTTCCTCCCTCACCCCCCTTCGTGCGTGCCGACTTACCCAGGGCCTTGTTTTTGAACTTCTGCCACAGTTTGATCAAAATATACCTACTCCAACGCTTCATTTAACTAAGACGCATTTAAGTTTATTTGACCAGGGAATACTCCTCGCGGTTTGCGGCTTTTAGGTTTTCCCTGAGGCAGGAACAGTGTTTCGGCAATAATTTATGGTCTACATGAACTTCTTAAAAGTTACCTGGCTGTTATGATTTTCTATAGTATCGCCTAGTCGTCTGAATACTTTTAACTCTTTTTTTCTTTTATACTTAGCTTGTATCGAAAATACAAACTGAAACATGGATGCACAGAAAAACCTCAGAAAAATGGACCAACGCTGGGAATCGAACCCAGGTTCTCAGCATTCCAAAAGACTCCAAAAAACCAATCATAATTAGCTTGTATCATCAACTTCTCATCTTATATCTGCTTACTTAATTTTTTTAACAACCAGCTCAAGAAATCCTGTGTTAACAACATTTAATTCGAGTAACACAAATAAAAAAATTAGTGAGGATCCTCCAAAGTGCAAGAGCCTAATCAACTTTGTAACTACTTGATTACGTTTAACAATGCAGCTTTCAACAAGGCCGCGTTGGAACCCAGAGCTTACAAAGTTGCAGGTGTCTTGGTAGATTCCTATTTAATTTGAACATAACCATGGCATTTTAAAATGGCGTCCTGTATATTTTTGTGTAGGTACATAAATAGAGGTATGTAAAACGTTATACGTACTTCTTATATCAAATTTCTAGATAATTTGATTACTTTAAATAAAGTCGCATTGTACGTATGCAATAAAGTATTAGATCAATAAATACAACAATACCTATACAGTAACAGCCTGGTCTCATCAACTCATCAACACCTCTCGAATAAAAAATATTACAACTAAGCTAGCATTCAAACGTCACACTATATAAATAACTATAGATTACCTTCACAAGTAACACATTTACCCTAAAAAAAACTAACATTCTAACTCCGCATAGTAACAGAACAGATACCAAAGAATGGCGTGTCTATACTTCATACATATGGATAAGATGTAGTAGGTACATATACTTCGTTGAGTATTCGGCCGCACGTGGGTCTCGCCATGTGACAAACCGGTCCAGGCAAGCCTAGTAACCTCCAAGCCAGTGTTTAAGGATTCCCGGCTTTTAACTTAGTGTGGGAAATGTTGGGTAATGTCGTGTGAATGATTTTTATTACTGAGGCTTGCCATGATGTAATTACGGCCACTATTAATATGGAATCAATTTTATTATCAAAAATATCATAATACACTTTGATGAAGTTATAAGAAGGCCTGATGATTAAGATTATTTGTAAGATAAAAGTAAAAATAAAGAAGAAGAAGTCTTAGAAATTAATCCAAAATATGATGCAGGCACTTAATTCGAATTGGTACATTTCCTCGATATTATAATGCAAATGTTACTAAACCAAGAATGTTAGTTTGAAATCAGTTCCTACGTGTATGTTACTTAGACCAATATCACAACGGGGTAACTTAAATAGCATTTATCAGTCGTAAAACTGAAAAAATGCTAAATTCTCCTTAAGGCCAAATCCCAGCTAAAGTAACCAGACAAATAATTAAATTGCAAGCCCTCTGCAAAGTTGTATAAAACCGCACCTGCAAACTTCGCACCGACTTGAAGAATTCTCAACTCTTAGCATTCTCTAGGAACTTTGCAGCCTCGTTAGCTCGCTGTTCCGACATAGTCTCGGTTATACTTTACTTTATCGTATTTGATTCGACAATGCTTCGGTAAGAAATAATTTCCTCTCATGATATAACTAATATTGCTCAATTTATTGCTTCTGGTGTTACTTTGCAAAAATTTATGAACGAACTACAACCCTTTGCATTGTTACTATACAATCAAGAGCAAAATCTAGTTGTAAAGTATCAAGATAAAAAGTTTCAGTACAATAATATTAGTTAATGGTTGATTAAAAATATATATTATTGGTTTAGAAGTACAAAGTTGTTTTAAACATCAAGACGTTAAAAGAAAAGTTAGCGAAGCTTGTAATTAACTTTATATAAAAAAAGATAATTTGTATTAAGTATTTTCGGACATAATTTGTAAAACCCGGCCTTCAAATAAAGTAAGCAATACCGCTGCCGTTTATTATGTCTGTATGTTGAAAACCAATACCACAATAATAAATGTTGGCGTCAATTATGTGTCGGTGCATGGTAACGTTAATAATATCAATAAGAAATATATACCCAGTATAGCTTTCTAGAATTCGAGTCATGCAATTCTAAGGTGCCGGAAAAACGCCGACAATTCCATGAAAATGCATGTGAGCAAAGAAACCCACCGCGGAATGCCATATGTCGTCGCTAAACCATTATCTATAACACCATCACCAGCACAATCTAAATTAACCTCTGTGACTAATAATTTATCGTACACATTTGATTAAAGATCAGGTGGCACTTATGACGTTTCAAGCTGTTCCCGTAATTGTTTCGAGTTTTTATTTGAAAGCAAGGTGGAGATACGAAATGCGCTCTTACTAAAAGTATCGGTAATATCACATACCTATATGGAGTGTAGTGGATACAACCGTTGAGTTTCATTATTAATGATGTCAGCACTTACGAAATCATTCACATTTATGTTATTTAAAAACTGGCCAAGCGCGAGACGGACTCACACACTGAAGGTTTTGTAAAAATAAGAAAAAACCAGCAATTAATAAGTTTCTACTTCATAGTTTATAAAAAAACAAAGGAGTTTTCCTATGCCTTAATTTTATGTTGACGGTAAGTAGGAGTATCTTATCTGGAGGCACGGCAGTGCCCCCGCCAAGTCGAGCAAAACAAAACAAAAGGCACGACCGTACCATACTTTTCTCGAATTTTGCTATAGCTAGGTTTTGACACTGACAGTTTTTGTATAAAAATACGAGAAGGTACACTTTCCAAAAGTCGTAAGAAACTTTTAATCTCGTGAACAATTTTTATTTACAATTTTCAACATAGAAACCAAATTTTTGCACTGGTCCAAAAGATAAATAGCCGGTAAAAGATAAAAGATAGATTTGAGTAAATCGCCTTTTTAAAAAAAGTGACTTGATATACAGACAGACGAACAACGAAGTGAGTCCATAAGAGTTCCTTTTTCGTTTTGAGGTACAGAACCCCACAAACCAGTACGTGTTGATTTCTTTTCACGCGTTTTTATTTAACTTCCAAAGTTCATACGAAATACATATTAGGAGGTACGTACGTAAATATGTAAGTCTTCCGATTTTGTAAGTCGAATTTCATCCATTCCACATCTAGAAATCAGATTGACTTGAAATTTGGAACGTATATGTGGTGGAACCAAAAAACGTAGTCAACAAAAAGCTTGCTTAACAATTAACAAGGCAATTACGCAGATACTTCAAAATGTATACTTCAACATATTCCTAGTCTTAAATAAATAAACATTACACGCCTTAAGTTAAGTCGTGTGTCCTGTACCACTTATGCATTCATATTTAGTCATCTTTGCCCTTAATCTCAATAGCCTCAGCAAGGGCATTAAATTTAACCAGTTCAAAACTAGCGTTTATCTATATGGGTATCAGAGCTAACAATTACTGAATGCATCTGAAGAACAGTGTAGTGAATTGACTGGAGACCGCTTCAATTGATTGGTTGCGCTATGTTAGTGTTGTGAATTTATCATTGTCTTAGTCATTCCTTGGGTGGGCCCATTTTTGCATAAACAATTGCGCGTTTTTACGTAACATCATTTTCCTCGCTACCTTTTTACTTATTGGTAGTAAGAACATCAATTTTATCACTTGTATCAGCAGCTGCTTTATTATGTTTAGTTTTATTATCAATAACCACGTTTGTAAATTAATTCTAGCATAAAGTTTTATAAATTTTACTTTGTAGCTAGACTTACCGAAATGGACTTATTTGGAATTAAAACGTTTACAAGTCTATGTCCGTAATAGGATAGAAGTAGCATTTTAGAAACGTATTCTACTGAGGCGAATGAGTGCGTCTGTGCGTCAGCAGACTGCGTCTGCGTTTACACACTTGATTGATGTGCCAAAGGCGGCCGGGCACAAATTAAAAAGAATCCACAGCCAACATGCCAAGGGTAAAATCAATTAAGCGCATAGTAATTTAATCGACAGTGATTTAAGAAACTTGTTCACTTTATTGCAAATTTTCATTCAATCGATCGTTATTGTCGTCTGTAACATTAACGTCAATATTCATGTGTTCACCTTCAGTAGTATTTCTTCTGTTACTTTGCTTTAAGTAATGCTTTTATACACATATACATAATGTATTGTTGAGTTAAGGATCTCAGGGCCAATGTGCCAGCGCACCGCGCATGTTCCCTCTCACTTGTCAATCGTTTCCATCGAGCTGTCTATTTTGAATTACAAAGGAAATTACATAACAAATTAAACATACCTTGTAATAATGATTTTGGATTACAGCGGAAAAATGTTATATTCTAATTTATCGGAATAATATCAGGTGTAGGTACAGTTTGATTTCTTTTTATTATATTTGATGTATAGGGTACTCACTCTAATGTATAATCGTGTCGTTTTTGTTAGGCCTCACGTCAGACGACGTTAGCCATGTGCGTATATGTAGAGTGAACTACGATAAAAACACAACCAAAAGCTGTAATGAAAACATCTTGTTTTCATGACCATCAGCATGTATGAAGAAATAAGAAAGGTGACATCGTCTTCGTTCACTTACGAGTCGAGAGATGATTTATACGACTCATGCGCCGCCTAATTAGACGCTTGCGTATCTCATTCTATGTAAATTTGATCCAATCGAAACATTTAACTCGTATCGCTCGGAACTTCGTATCAAAATCGACCGTAGCATTGCAATGGAAACCACACGCGGTGAATCTAAAGTTGAAAATGGGATGCGTGTTGTTGTTTTTAAAAGAGGTTATGAAAGCAAGGTAGTGATATTTTTACTGGGTAACGTGCAGGTTAAACAAACAAACGTATAATAATATAAAAGTCAACAGTTCGTGGTTGGAATTAATGATTAATTATTCGTCGTTTCTAATGCACGTGGGATGGCGGTGGTTTTGAAGACAAATTGAATGGGCGTTGGCGAAATTGTTAAGGAATTGAATTCAGCTGGCACAATCAATAAAAACTAGCTCTTAATTATTGTTTTAATATTTTCAACTAGAAGTTTTAAGTTAAATTTAACCATGTCGGACTTAGGAAGTCCTATAGAACAGTAAATTTATAGTAGAGTACTTTATTCTTCACGTTTTTAACTTCTGCGTTTATTGTGTACACATTAGTTAGTAGTACCTAGTTACCTTTCTGTAATACGATCCATTAGGTTTGATTTCACATTTTACTAAAATCCTTCAAAGTTACATTTGGTCATCTTCAGAACATTCAACCCTCGATTCGTGTTATTTAAAACAAGATGAGTACGTTTGAAAAAGTGAATTTTAAAGCACCTTTACAATGAACCCTGTAATGAAATTTACACGTCTAAATTAATTCTGTGCAGCATCAGAGCTGCTCAGAATAAACAGCGCGTTTTGTGCAAAAAATCCCTCATACCATGATAATTTACGTACATTTATTTCGAGAACATGTTTCATCGGCACAGCGAAAATTATACAAGGTCGCTGTTGCGTGGTACAAGGGCCGGTACCAAGTGATTCTCGGATTACGTGGATCTTGTTTTAGTGAGAAGGTTTTCTTCCAATTTTCGTTCGTGACAGAGGTTTCGTGGTACAGGGGAGGAGGAGTAATGTTATGAGCAAGCCATTATTGTCTCGCCCCATACCGTAAAACATTACGCAGGACTCGACCCCGACGAGTGTATTACAGGAGCTGTCAAAACCGCCACGAAATGTTTAGGTTACTGTTTTAAACAAGTTTAAACTATAGTAGATTAAGATAAAAAATACAAGCTTAATGTGCAATATGCGTTAATTCAAATGCTTATTATCAAAAATTTAATGCGCGCTTGAATACACGCATGTGAACACTAAATAGAATGAAATTTATTGCTATATTATGAGCAATGGAGGCGCTTATATCTGTAAATCATAAATTTAACAAGAAGTTCTAAGCCCATTAATTTATGAACTGCCACAATAAATTAATTAGCGAACAGGAAGCGACAACAAAGTGTGCGATAAATAAACATTCCCAATATAACATGTTTTTGACGTTTTAACAGCTCTATAGAGTTCCAGTAAGAGCGTTTTAGGATCATCTAGAGCAATCTGCCAGCAGTAAAAGATGCTGCGATCTCTCGGGAATAAAATACTTATCAATAGTTTCCAGTTTTATTGGAATAATTTAGTTCGCGCAAGATGGGTATTTGCACAGATTTTATTTAGTATCGCTATTCGCTATAACAGAGATTTATAGCTTTACTAGCTTTTGCCCGCGGCTTCGCCCGCGTGGAATTCGGTTATCGCGCGCTGTTCCCTCAGGAACTGTGCATTTTTTTGAGATAAATAGTAGCCTATGTCATTCTCTGGCCCATAAACTATCTCTATGCCAAAAATCACGTCGATCCGTCGCTCCGTTTCGACGTGAAAGACGGACAAACATACATACAAACACACACTTTCGCATTTATAATATTACCAATATAAGTATAAGTAATAAGTATAAGTATATAGTATGGAAATATGGATTAAGACGGCTTTGTATGTACGTCCGAATATCTTCTGAATGTTTAGAATGGAGATAATTATGTTTTATTGCTGTTAAGATGCTTTAGTCCTTTTTCTTATTTGCCCTCCAAAATTGACCTCTATATTCCAAATTTATTTATTTAGGTACGTTACATGTTCGTATGTGGTCACAGAATGAATACTACTTTTGTGTATCAAATTATCATTGATTCAGATTAATTGGCGGACATTAGCGGTTGAACAAACAATAAATACAAATGATAGATTCTACGCGAGTTTGATTTTTGCTGTTAAGTTACGGAACCTAAAAAAATCAAATATTGATCCAAAGAATAGATAGACCACAAAGCGTGAACATCATCTATGTCAAGTGAACAAAGCGATCGTCACAGCATCCGGCACGGCTGATCTATCGTACTCCAGACTATGGAAACAAATCTCCCGTGCACATAATTTAAGCGACCATAGTGCCAAAGCGGCAAAACAAAATGAAAATCGCGACGCCCAAATAAAAGATGGCGCATGATAGTACAAGTTCTATTTGTTATTAATTACGAGTATATCGTTACGGTATTCTATTCCGCGGCAAGGTCGTACAATTTTATAAACACCGAAGAAAATATTTTGTTCACAGAGGTAGTCAAAAAGTACAAGTTTAGGATTCGTTGCAGTCACGACACCATTGCTCTAATCGAGGGGGGTTAGCTCGGGACCTCAAGCTTTGTACTCGTAGTTTGAGCCCCTACGTAATGGGCCATTCGGCCGTACCTACAGATTCTTAATCAGCGAAAACAGAATTTCTATAAAAAATGAGGCTTACTCTTATCAAGTTGAAGTTGTTAATTAGAAGACAGTGGCGAACTTCTGTTTAATTGTCTTTTGTTTAAATAACAATAAATCAGCAATAGGCATGACTATCAGCAGTAATTGATGCAGTACCTATACTTACAACTGATTATGGTTTTTGTAAGTATAGAAAATTGCCGCTAACGAATTAACAGTAATTGACGACTCAGAATACGCCAATTACTATCTATTCTTAAATGGTACACAAACACCGTTTGCCTTCTCTATCCTGTCTAAGGCCAGAATAACAAATAGACTGTTGCTTTTGGCAAATAAAGGAGCCTGTCGCTAGCAACTGCTTCGACCAATCAGATGTCGCGCCGTAATTATAGGTTTGTTCAAATTAGGATCGACGCGAGCGCCGCAAGTTAATATGAAAATAGAATTCACTGATTTATATACTTTGAAATAATTATCTTGTGTCATTTAGTTGTTCTGTGGTTAGCGATTGCGTTTAGTCAATTAACTCAGGCTTACTTAAGTGTTCAGTTGTTTCTAGGAGATTAAATAATAGTCTTCTACGGAAACGACAACGGTGCTCCTTTCATGCTAAGAACACTGAACCGATTCAGATAAAGTTGGTTATGCAGATACTTTGAGACCGAACATAGGATAGTTTTATCCCGAAAAAATGCAGTTTAAAATGTATTACTAAATTTAAAATGTAAAAACGGAAATGAAAAGTACTTTAGGTACCTAAGTAAGGTGGTATATCGTTACTACTTTGAAAAAATGTTGTATCTATCTCAAAGCAATACGTCAGCAAATTGACCATTGAAATAATTTTATAAAATCACTTAGAAAAATTACGAGCTGTTTTAAAAGTAGATAAGTACTATATTATTGAAAGTGCTCAGTAACTTAATAATAATAATAACACTGAAATGCAGTACAATACAATACAAATATTCTGTAGAATATTGATTGGTGTACCAATCAGTACATTAAGTAAGTATTCTGTTTGAATTTAAAAATCGCCCGTTATAAAAAGCGAAGGTAAGGCAAAGTATAGCATGTTCTACACACAACAGGATCATGTATTAAGGAAACAAATTAAAAGCCATCCGCGCTAGTACTTCGATAAAATGCCGAGCATTGTCGGGTGCCTATCGTCATTCCTGCCTCAATTATTTAAAAAAGGAACGGCGGTTCGGCGTTGTGTCCTTGTCGCGCGTGATTTTATTGATATCTTGCGTCTCTTTCCCTTGGTGGCCAGCGGTTGCGCCCGCGCCGCCGATAACCCAAGAATGCGCCGGCTGACTTCAGTCGCGCTCATAGACAATTTAAATTGGAGAAATTGGTAGCCAAGTAGTGGTCGTAACGGGTCGTTGTCGATCTCCAGTGGATAAAAGAGATGACATATGACGATGCCTTGGAAACAGACGGGTATTTATTCATAGATGCAATAACTGATGCGATGTTTATCGGAATACCGGTATCGTAGCGATAAGTGTTATAAGCTATGTCGATGAATTAATTCCAAACAGGTTGTTAAACGATTATCTAAGGTGTTTGATTTTTTTCTTTATTAATTGCACTCATTATTTTGTCGTCATCGTCGTGATAAAAAGGGTTGCACTTATGTCGGTGATTCCACCAACCGCCACAAATTTCTATTATTCCAATAAGCAGCTTCAGATATGACCTGGACTTAATGTTACTAACTAAATTATTAATTCACAAAAGAAGAAAAAAAAAGCATTTTAAGCTACCAAGTAATTTTATAAACTAAGTTGAGAAATGCAAAGACTACTAACATGAAGTCCATGCGTAAATCCCGGAGAAAAACAGAAGCAATACAATGATGTTATCTTATGAGATTGTCTTCCAATTTTTAACGACTCTGAGTTAATTATGGGATAGACATGTAAACCTCAATGAACTCGATTTAACTGAGCTTTCGATATTTTGACGCAATTGCATGCATGATCTAACTACACAGCATTAACATCCACTCGCAAATTCTTCTGTTTGACCGTGAGCTCAATAAAGGTCTATATCTCGTAATAAATATATCTAATATACTAAATGATACTCTGAAAATCAAACAAAGCACACGTTAAAAACAAGCAGCAGAAATTTATTCTGCGAAAGAAAAATACCCGACAGTCAAAAATAAAAAGGCTAAACTAAAGCGTTTACTTCCCGAGAAAATTTTCAAGTAGTCTTGAGCTCAGTATTAAGGGTAGGATAATAAGGCTTCCAGGATTAGGCGTACTGCTCTTGAGTGAGAATAAACCCAAGGGAAATCCAGGCTCGCTTTCCTAGTAATTTATTGCTTCTCCAACGGCCAGCTTTTGTATCGGATATGCTTTGAATGAGATATTTCTGGATGGATTAACACTGCCCGCCACAGCGCAATTAGTGCTTAGGTGTTTGTCTTCATTTTTTTGTGTTGGTTTAAAAACATGTTGACTTAGTCACTTGCTTAACTGTTGACAGCATTATTTACTGTGATGCTATGTTACTTAGCCAACACTTTTTAATGTCTCTTTTACAGCGCCTCTCTATATAAACGACACGTGAAATAAGTCTTCGAAAATTAACGGCGATGTCATAAGTCTCAAGTCCGATTGTTTTATGACCCGCTTTCCCCGGTCAATGTTTATGGAGCGGTGTCTTTACACTTTAGTCTACTAATTTTAGAACCAATTTATTATATTTGAACATCGATTTACCTTATCAATCAATATTCCAGTTGAAGTAGTACTTTTAAAATTGTTTAAGTTATTTGGCTAACCATTAGGTATATAAAAACAAGCTAATGTTAAAAATGTTTTTGCTACAAATGAAAAGGCGAATAAACTGCATTGCTTTTTTGTCTGTCTCGTAACTCCGGCACCCTTGTATATTTTATGCGGGCGTCAATTACTAGATTGCAGATGTTTCCAGCTAAAGAACCACAAGTGTTCAGATGATTCTAAATCGCATGTGTATTTCCACACTGAGTGTCTGAATCCAACCACATATCTTTAGATAGAAAAACAAAATCGAAGCTACGAAGGAAAGAAAGAAACTGTAGAAAACCATTGCGATTTTAGCAAGTTATTTGCAAGATTTATTGATGTTGGACATCCCTTAGTTCAACATTAAGTGCACTTTAAAAATCGAGACAAAAAGCTTTAAATCAGACCTTAGCGGTGTAAATCTTTTTGTCAACTACCCTTTTTACTTCAGTAAACAAATAACAAAATTAGTTCGGATTGTAGCCATTTCAGACAAAGAGATGATACCCGCGATACATTACTGTCCTCTAAACGAATTGATTTAATGTGATCTTATACTAATTGGATTTATGCTCCACTTGTACACGTCTTTGAGATTAACGCGCACTGCTGCCAACCTAAGTTATACTTGGTGTGCAGTGTAGAGACACCCTGTCGGTGAATAAATTAGGAATTATATATACGACATTGTTTTGGCGTCAGCTTTGAAGATAAACACTAGCCTCTTAAACGTCAGGTATTTAAATGACTTTACTCTGCATTTGCGGCTCTATGCAGTGCTTTCTTGGGATAAATCTAACGTTCTAGTTTATTTACTTGATGGTCACTATAATTGATTAGGTACTTAATTAAAGAAAGAGAGAAAATGACGAACAATGACACATGACTGACTAATTATAATTTCTGTTTATGTCGATATGTCGATAATACTTAATAAGTGACTAAATGGTTTCCCAATTGATCAAAATAATTCTTTGATTTCATCTTAGATTTCTCTTTAAAAATTATTCTAAAGGCAAACCATCGCAAAATCATGAATTATAAAATTGAAATTAAAAAATGTGCATGATTGTGAGTAATTTATCAAATACTTTTAAATTTATCAGTCTTAATTACATATAGCGTTATTTTGAATTGTTCCTCAAAACAATGCACTTTGAAAGATATTATTAAGAAAAGAATAAGTGGGGTATTCGAGCGTTTCAAGCGCCTCACTTTCGTGGTCACATTTTTTCAGGATTTCCTTTGAAATTAGCTTTAATTGTGTTTCTAGTCATTTATTTGAGGTCCTGTATTTTTAACTAGCTAAATAGGAACATCATGAGACTTCACTTCTACAAAAATGTACCCACGAAATTAATCCAGAACAAACTTTTGTATGCCTATCTCTAAGTAAAAATATAAAGGAGCGTGAGTTTTAAAAGTCACGGATTTGTTTTTACAAATGGTCGCTTATTATTTCAGTAGTGTAGTCAGAATTCTATTTATCTATTCTAGATAGCTATAATACTAAGCGTTATCAGAATATAAATCGCGACTAGCTTGTTAAAGATGGGAGATGTGCCAAAAATTCAGTCGCTTCGATCGTTACTTAAAATTTAGTATTACATTTCTTATTTGAAACGAGGTATTAATAGGCTTTCGCAGCGAACTATTTGATTCAGTTAGGTTTATTTAGTCCCAGTTTTAGAAAAGATTAAAGACCAATTTTGTAATATATGAGTGAGAGATATTAGTCAGACACTACGAAGAGCCAATTTATATTTTTTTTTAAAGTTGCGTCTTTATAATGTGACTGTTATTGTAGGAGAGTTTTCCTCGTCGAAATATATTAATTTATTTAATTTCATTCTCAACCTAATAATGTTGCAAGAGATGTTAAAGTTTATGAAGTACTAAAATTATATTTTGATCGGTAAAATGTAAATGTAAAATACACCATATTCGAAAGTCATTTTTGTCAATTCTCTAGTTTAATCACCAGTATTTTTTTAATGAATTGAACCCTGGATTAGTAATGGATATCAGGTCATATTTTGACATTTCGATGTAATCAAGTTATGAGTTTAGTTTTTTACTTGATACGAACCACAGTGTTTTTTTTTCTAATAAAACCAAACATAATTCCAGTTCAGTTTTCGGCCAGCGATCACCGCTTCCTCCTATTAATCCTGGGTAGTGAATTAGTGCGGTGCACACACGTTTGTAGTGTACAGACACTTAATTACGGGGGCAGGACATAAATCAGGACTTCTAATATTAAACGTGCCTTGGTGGGGAATTGCGGGCCTGTCTGCGACCGTGCGGTTTGGTGGTCGCCCTAGCGGTGATGAAAGGGTGATGTTTGTGATGAGAGACTGGTCGAAATTAAGTCGGTGCGAGGTGCGATAAGTATGATCATTATGGTTTACAGATTCTATTAGGTTTAGTTGTGGTAGAGTTAATCACGTTCAAAGTTTTGCGAGGGTTTGATTTTATAGAAAATTTTATGTCTAAATGGACCGGGACCGTACCAAATGGCAAAATGTTAGTAGGCTTCCCGCATGGTCTAGTAAAGATGGCAAGAAAGCCGTTGCTGCAATCGGTCGTTATCGTTGGACATCCTAGATAAAGTGCTATGGCTAGTAATGGATGTGATAAAGAAGTATTAAGACATGATTATTGCAATTAATCTGGTCAAGGCTGATACAAGGTAGATACAATAAAAAATATTTCAGTGTATTTTCATAGCAGTTAAGGAAATAAAAATAAAAAATAAAATTCATTTATTTTCAGATAATAAAATCCATAAATTATTACACACATGTGTCACACATTGTGACATTAGTTATACTTACGGACTATGTTAGTAGATACAATATAATTTATTATTTATTTATTTACGGTTTATTTTGGTTGGTCAAGGACTTAAATTTATGAACCACCATGGAACCATTTCACAGTGAACGTCATAGTGACATCGTATTAATTAACAAGGAAAATCGTAATGGCTTTTTCTTTGAAAAGTTTCCATGATGGCTTAGTTATTAAAGTCCTCGACCGTACATAACTTTTAAAGGAACGAACTTGACCAACGCTTCATAATAAAAACTCTTAATTAAGAGCCGAAACCACATGATACCTGTATAATATAATAATATGTAGGTACTTCGTGTCGGGCGTCGAAGGCCCTCAAACACGGCACAAATCTTCATAGTAAATTACCTCCAAAGCTAGATTAAGTACCTAATTCAAAGTCACCAAACACTCGTTATCATTTCCATACAATTGAATATTTTTTCTTCGCCACCTCCTAAATTAGATTTCGTAAATGTTGAATGTATTTATATTAATTTATTTTTTCCAGCGAGAAGATAACTCTTGGCCCCTCGCGGATCTACTAATGTGAATTTAATGTAGGTATAGGTACTTACTAAACGATGCCTTCGTTTATATTTGTGTACGCATGTATACAATATTTTTAAGTCTACACGGAGATCTGATGACATTTTGAAAAGACTTGGGATTTGTCGATAAACACAGGACTGATAGTACAAAATGGAGATAGAACCTACCTTAAAATAAAATAAAAATTAATTTATTTCTTCGATTAAAATCTATGTTCTTTTTAACTTTCTTCACTGACTGAATGACTAGAAATCTAGATATAAATATGTATGTATAGAAAGAAAAAAAGAAAATACATTTATTTAACGCCATGAAACAAACATATCTAGAACAAATAAAGACATACATGACGCTAAATAGGTCCCCACTCAGCATAATGCCACGGCAAGCCGTAGCGCTGATTTTCAGTGAGGACCTTATCTAAAAACTAACTTAAAATAAAAAATAAAAATAAAAAATTACAAAATTATTAAATTGTATGGCAACACCGGCTTAAACAGTTCAATCGTGTGCGGTTGAATTGTTTCAAGAGACCAAATATACGTTACGTTAAAATTATTGCATGCAATAAACTGTTTCTAAAGTCGAAAATACAAACTGAGACATGGATGCACAGAAAAACCAGAAAAAGAGACCAGCGCTGGGAATCGAACCCAGGTCCTCAGCAATCCGTGCTGCGTGCTATAACCCCTACACCACCGCTGGACAGGAATTTAGACACGAATTTTTCCTATGCATGCATATATATGTTTCTAAAGTGTTCTTGTGTTTCGACCTATTTATTAGAAAAAATAGCGTTATACTTACTACCAGAGGTACCTAAGAGACAAAGAGCAAAAAGTTGAGAAAACTTTTTTGTATTCTTATTTCTGTTTGTTTGGAAACCTTATTCAAGTACAGAAAATAAGAAAGAGAGAATCTGTAAAATGCGCAATTTATATTATTTTTATCTTTTTTTGACACTATCGGTCCCTCCCTGGCTGCGCGAGACAGGGGCGTATCGGGAGTAATTTAGGTTTTGGGCCCCTCTCTGACCCCTTAAGAAATATGGGGCGACATAGGGGCCTCTGTCTCGACCGGGGGCTTGCCTTTAAGCGCTCGTGTTAAACTAATCGTTTATGTAAAACAATTGAAATAGATTTTGAGATTAGTGAAATGAAGCCAGGTAATAAGTTTAATATAAGATGCTTTGTACTCCTAAGAAGGTTTGTAAACTGTGTTACTAATTATAGCATTTAATTAACGTAACTTAATAGTTTATCGGTTTGATTTTTAATCCCCTTTTTACCCGACTGCTCGAAGGAGGGTTATGTTTTTCGAGCGTAGTTTTCGTAAAAGAAACAATTTATCCTTACCAATATAATGAATGATTGTGAATTTGTTTTTATGTTTGTCTGTGTTTTCTTGCTTAAAGTACTCAAACAATCAAGATGAAATTTGGTATAGGTACCTAGAGATAGTTTGAGGCCCTGAGAAGGATTCTTCGGAAACGAAGTCGCCTGCAACAACTATTAAAAATAAAGGCAAAACTATGATTTTGTAACAGGGTATTTTACAATACATTACAATAAAAAACGAATTGTTAAAAAAGTTGTAAAAATGTACATAAAAATCATAAATCCGTTTAAACATTGATTACCCTTAAAAAATCATAATTTAAACTCCGACCTTTCATCAAGCCGCCCGAACGTCCATCAAACGTAACGGAAAATTGTATGTATGAAATAATTGGATTGGAAAATTTTGGTATGTGGAAGTATTTTCACGCCTCCCGTCGCGCGTAGGTTTATGCGAAAGTGAATCAACACCCTTATGATTTACAGCCCTGTTGTCAACGGTTTGCTTTCTATTACATTTTTTTAGGCAAAAATATAACACTTTTGACCCTTACGCTCATAAACATGAGAAAAATGCTAGCTTTTTTTGGGAGTGCCACTCTATTGTATTAAAAAGAAACCTCGCTATAATCAGAGTAATGTGTCCTTTAGCTATTCCGTATATCGGTATCAGGGTATACAAAAACTAACATTTTATAAGCAGTTACTACTTATTAAAATATCGCCCAATTGCGAGTCTATACTACCGTACACCATTATTAACTTCAGTCCAAAATTCCGAAGAAACTCGTATGTTAAATAGATTATTTTTAATTTATAACTGTATTCTTGTTATTTTTGGTTAAATTTTCGACTTTGGATATGAAGAATAAGTGGGCGATAAATGGAATCTAAAATTAGTTTCACTGAACGAATTCCTTTGTAAAGAGGAATCTCTATCGGAATTGTAAAGATTATTTTTTAAACGAAATTAAGTAATTCAAGACACTAGTAGGCTAACGCTTACAGTATAAAAGATAACCAGGAATTAAGGTAACTCATTATGCGCAGTAAAAAAATTTTAAAAGTTCCTATTTAAGCCATCTGTTGAAGTTAAAGGAAATCAAGAATAAATTAAAATAATCAAAAAACCCGACTGCCGAAACTAAAACGAAGAAAATAAGCCTAGTGGTCTAGAACTCTGTTAAGTAGCTAATAGTCGGGACCCATTTCTAAGAGTTTTTGAGCGTCACGATTTAAATGGGTCCCGACTGATGAACTTTAAATTAGCTACTAAACAGAGTTCTAGACCACTAGGCTTATTTTCTTCCTTTTAGTTTTGGCAGTCGGGTTTTTTGTTTTTTTTGTAATTTAATGTTTGATTTTACACTTTTTTATATTTATGAGACAACGGTAGATTAAAAGTATTATAACCCATGTATATTTAGAATGGGCTAATTATCATCTTTCATTTGATATCCATATTGTTACAATACAAAATATGTTTTTTCATTCCTCCGCCATATTTTTTTCGCAGACGCCATATTGAAATATTATATAGCCTATGTCACTCCGACATTTATGACAAATCCAATGATACCTCATATGTTAAAATCCGTCTAGCCGTTTAGGCTGCACCGAGGACCAAATAAATGGACATACATACCCACATACATATACATACGCTCGAAAAATATAACCCTTCTTCGGGCAGTCAGGGTCGGCGTTTGAAGCAGAGCCATACAATTATATTTTATGCCTGACTGTACCCAGATTTCCTTTCCCACTGTCAATGACTGTTCCCGTCCCCAATGAGTTCCATACATTAAAACTTTCCAAGTGTGACCGCGGCTCTACACGGCATTCGCATTAAACAGAAAAATGTTGCATTATCTTAATTAGACCAGGTAAATTAATCTAATTAAGGGTTATGTTGTATTTGGAAATGTTGGCGGCGAGGAGTGGTGTGTTGCAATAAGGTTTCTAGATGAGCTGAAGAATAGTAATAATAGGGCGAACATCTTATCTTATAGGTGATACTTGGTAATTCGTTGATAATCTTACGCTGAAATGCAAGCAAATAAATCGCTGTCAACCAGATTGCAAGCATCAAATCTGACAGCTTCTATTTTTTATAGCTTGTATTTCAAGAAAATTCATCTTAATTTGATTGCTTAATAACGATATCTCTTGTCCAGATGAGCGGTTAGTTTCAAATTCAATGAAGT
The DNA here is from genome assembly GCF_025370935.1 of Choristoneura fumiferana. NCBI lineage: Eukaryota > Metazoa > Arthropoda > Insecta > Lepidoptera > Tortricidae > Choristoneura > Choristoneura fumiferana. The sequence continues at coordinate 13,029,969 of NC_133484.1, forward strand.
GCTGAAAGTTTCTCGATGAGGGCTACAGCATAGATGTCGCTAGTGTCGCTGCTTAAGTGATTAAATAAGAAACAAACAGGCTGAGATATGTGGCGCATAGGAGAAATTCGTGTCTGTACCATTGTCCAGCGGTGGTGTAGCGGTACGGAATGCCGAGGACCTGGGTTCGATTCCCAGCGCTGGTTTTATTTTTCTGGTTTTTCTTTGCATCTTTATTTCAGTTTGTATTTTTCGAGCTATAATAGTGTATAATAAAGCAGTATCATTGAATTACCAAGTATCACCGACAAGCTAAGATTTGCCGTACATTGCCGCCTGATGACCAATTAGGCAATCTTCTTACTATACCTTGACGAGCTCGTATGTGACACTTGGTAGAGCCCTGTTGCAGTCAGCATTTGCCGCACTTGTCAAAAAATCTTGATAAATGACTTAAAGAATTGCACGAACACTCACTTTTTTTGGAAATGCATGAACACATTATTTGCATAAACTTAATTTAGCTATCATAAGTATACTTAAACACATTACATATTAACCATGACCGGAGACCGGGACCTTGAGCTTCAAAATCAGCTTTACTAACCGTTAGGCTCTGTGGTCATCATTGAAGAGGTTAAGCTCCATTCACACTATCACAAAATAAAATGACACAAGTGCAGTCACGGCACTATGGATCACATTTTTTTTCCGGTAAGCGACACATTAACGGGAGACTTTTTTCATTACAGGTCTTTTCCTGTTGAGTGTTTGAAGCTTTTTGAAACTGTTTACATCTCAACACCTAACCGATATAACTCGCACATATAGTGCAGTTATCATAAATAATACGGCGCATAATTCAAGCTGTAAGTTAAAACAGTACCATAACACATGGTGCAGACACATAGTTGTAGAAAGCAATAAGTTATCCCTCCATCCCAACTATTCCCTTGACTCGAACCTCGGTATGTATCTAACACTTGGCCTTGTATGTGAAATGGAAGTGGCAATGAACGAGCGTAGTTTTAAGTTAATGAAGTGTCGCCCGTGACTCCGTCTACGAAGTCTATTTGTTACCACCTCGCGCGAACTGTGTAATTTTTCCGGGATAAAAACTGTCCTATGTAGGTACTTTTTAGGATTTTAAACTGTTTCTGCACCAAATTTCGTCTGAATCGGTTTAGCCGTTTAAGCATGAAGAGGTAATAAACGGACAGACAATGTAGACATCCAAAATATCAATGCTTTGTTTAATCATATGACAAAAATCGTACCCATAACTAGAAAAACATTTAAAGCAAAATGGAATTGAATAGCTTTTTAGATATTCTGTAGGTAAGTAGTTTGTATAAAGACCAAATTTTTATTTGGACACTAATATCTAATTATTTGTATTAACTAATATAAAAAAACCGGGCAAGTGCAAGACGGACTCATGCACCGAGGGTTCCGTACACATTTATAGGTATGTAAGTAAACGGGAATCGTGTCTTGAAGATATTTCTCGCCTTTTCCGAGTGATTTAATACATCCAGTGTATGCAGAGCCCTACTCTTAAGCAAAATGTACGCAGTGTAGGGTCAGATTATATTGGTCATTGATATTTACAGACACACATAAAAAAATCAAGATTTTCAGACTTTCCTGGTTGGTTGTGTTATAATAGCTACCTTCATACTAAATTTCAAGATTCTGAGTTCACGGGAAGTACCCTGTAGATTTTCATTCCCTTGCGAGTTTCGAAAATTTACGGAAATTTGCAACATAAACGGCTGCATCTTTTGATTGCATTGGCTTAGAAGTTTGATTTTTTCACAGCTCCAAGGGACAGTAGACCTCAGTATTTGATATAAATTTCAGCACGCGTTCCCGAGAAAAAGGGTCTTGACAGTCAGGCAGACAAACTGACAAAAAGTCAAAGTAAAAGTTAAAAATATCTTTATTCAATTTAGGCTATAACAAGCACTTATGAATGTCAAAAAAAAATCTACCACCGGTTCGAAAAAAACTCTGTTGAGAAGAATCCGGCAAGAAACTCAACGAGGTATATTTGTGTATATTTTTTGTGATCCTATAAGGGTTCCTTTTTTCCTTTTGAGGTACGGAACCCTAAAAAATGCAATAATTATTCACTATCCATGCACTTTCACGTCTATTTTTTACGGCAGCATATTTAGCCTCATCTAGTGATATAACTCTATAACCCTTCCAAATACGAAAGTTGCCCGCTCGCACCGCGCGCCACACAATATATCACATTTTGATTCAGCCGTGCCATAAACAATACAATATATCAATATAAGGCAGACGGTGGCGAAATTTGAGCGTAGCCAGTGCGTAATATTTATGTGCCGTGTGTTGTAGGCTTTATAAAGTTGTAGCGTTTTTACTTTGTTTTGTTTACGCACGTGTGTCGTGGCTTTAGAAAAGTGTGAATTCGCACGTTGGAAGGTTTGAATTTGGAAATCCAATTTTATTGCTGGCCGGTAGGTACAGTCAAGAGCATAAATATATATACATTCCCAAGACGTCAAAAATATCTAAACACCTTTATGCAACTAACCATAAGGTCGATGTCTACATATATTTGATGCTATTATAGCTCTATAGATATTTATGCCCTCGACTGTACGTACTCTATACATGTATAGGTATCAGAAAAAATACTTGGATAGATAGGTACGTACAATCAACATAATATCACACAGACTTAACTGTCACAAACACCACACAATATTCTAATATGTTTCTAATTCTGTACTAGACCATTTTTAAAACCACACTGAGCAAACAACCGTGGCCCAATTGCATAATAAAGTACAAGCTAATAATATTAGTGAATTTCAATACAAAATCGCTAATACTATTAGTATAGTATGAGTTAATATTATTAATAATAATATGAAATAATAATAGTACACATTTTGCTATGCAAATGGGCCCGTTTCGAAACAAAACGTTCAAAACTACTCATTCTTTAAAGTAACCCTAAACTCCCTACGTTATTTTTCTCAACATTATTATCTAGTTAAACGTATAACATTCAAGTGAACAGCGTGTACAAGCAGCTAGACACATGTATTTAGATATTTCGTCGACTCTAATCGTGGTTACCTTGCATTGCAGCCCAAGGCCAACAATCTAAATATACCTAACTTCTAAGCACCGACAATGAGCGTTCTAATGAAGTTGTACCCGCCACAGGTTTGCTTTATTGTTACATACATTTGGCTTGGAGGTATATTGATAACTTGGCGTACTTGGCGTAGGCTTTAGTGCCGGTTTCACTGCCTGCGGACTGTGGGTCTAGCACACACGATATTTTTTCACCTGTTGCTAAGAGGACCGACTTTTGAAATCATATTACTTCCATCGCAGCCTATATACGTCCCACTGCTGGGCACTGGCCTCCTCTCAGAACAAGAGGGCTTGGGCCATAGTTCACACGCGGGCCCAGTGCGGATTGGAAACTTCACACGCACCATTGAAATGCTTCGCAAGTTTGTGCAGGTTTCCTCACGATGTTTTCCTTCACCGCAAAGCTCATGGTAAATTTCAACTGTAATTCCGCACATGAATTTCGAAAAACTCAGAGGTGCGAGCCGGGGTTTGAACCCACGACCCTCTGCTTGAGAGGCAATAGGTCAAACCACTAGGCCACCACGGCTTATATTACTTACTTGAAATGAGTTTCTGTTAATATTTATATATGTAATACAAGCTTTTTTGTTGACTGTACTTGCATTGCATTGTCATCCAAACTAACCAAACAAACCAACCTAATATGTTATGCATACATATTATTATTATATACATATACCAAATTTCTCAAGTCAATCTGACTGGAAGTGGGTTTTGAACCGTTACTTAGTAGGCAAACTAAGGTAAAATCTGGAACTACAGAACCGATTTTAAAGAATAACCTAACCAACAAAAGGTTGGAAAACCGCCGACTTTGTAACTTTAAATTTCAATATAAAACGGCTGAACCGATTTTGATAAAACATGTCTAAGCATCTTATCGCTAGAAAACCTGCTTTCAAATAATAGAAACTCATTCAAATCGGTCCACCCGTTTAAGAGCTACGGTGCCACAGACAGACAGACACACATAGCGGTCAAACTTATAACACCCTTCATTTGCGTAGAGGCGCTAGTGTAGCGTGAGGTCTCCGAAATGTCAAATCTCATAGTTTTTGAGTGAGCTACGCGGGTTTATTTATAACTAGCTTATGCCCGCGACTACGTCTGCGCGGATCTAGGTTATCGCGCGGTGGCGCCCTCTACCGGAATAAAAGGTATCCTATGTTGATCCTTGGGGTTCAAAATATCTATATACCAAATTTCATCAACATCGGTTCAGTGGTTTCGACGTGAAAGCGTAACAGACAGACAGACAGACAGACAGAGTTACTTTCGCATTTATAATATTATATTAGTAGGGATAGCCCTCATTGACCTAGTCCCAAAGTAAGCTTAGCAAAGCTTGTGTTATGGGTATTAAGCAACGGATAAATATAATTATATAGATAGATACATACATAAATAACAAGCTCCACTGACTATGATTAATCAAGTTACATACTTTATGTCACGAAGAAATACGTAGACTAAACGTAAACTAGTAGGTTAGAAGATATTCTAGTATAATATGATAAATGCGTAGCTTGTTAGGCTGTGCCGAGCGCCGCAGTACACGGAATTGTTTTAAACTTTGATTGCCCTCGCTCCGGTGTTCCGTTGATTAGTTTGGCGGTTTCAAATAGTTGAATATTTTCAAAAGCGTTTCAATTTGATGGGATGAAAACTAATATTTTGTATGGAAATGCTTTGATATAAAAAGTTTGTGTAGAAAAATGATTTTTGATACAAGCTTCTGCTGACAGTTCTATAGTCGTCTGTACTTACATTGTCATCAAAATTAATTATTGAATTGTAGAGCACAGAGCACGCACTCTCTAAGAATTCAGAATTGTCAATAGATCCTGTTATATTATTCGAGTTAACAAAGGCACGGTGCCAAGTTAAAGAAATACTTAGTAACGGACCAATAATCTAGTAACGAAGAACAGATAACCGTTGGGGAAGAAAAGTCCTCGAGTGGCGACCACGAATCGGAAGACGAAGCGTTGGCAGGCCTTCCACCAGGTGGACTGACGACATCGTGAGAGTTGCGGGAAACCGGTAGATGCAAGTGGCTAGTTGTCGTTCATTGTGGCGTTCTAAGGCCTCCCTTTGTTCAGCAGTGTACGTCTTCCGGGTGATGATGATGATGATGATGATGATGATGATGATGATGATGATCTAGTACCGCGGTTGACGGCTAGCACATGTATATATATGTGTATGTGTGTGTGTATATGTATTTGTATTATTTTCTCCTTAGATGAATGATTGGTCTTCGGCGCTCGCTCGCTCTCGAGCGAGCGCGCGAGACCAATCATTCATCTAAGATTTTCTCATTTCTCGCTGAGCTCTGACACCAGTTTCTTTGCGACTTGAAGCGAAAGAACACAGTGGATAGCATGTATACGTGTCATTGCTTTCATTTGTTTTGTATGCTCATTTTGTTGTCACCGAGTGCATCCCTTTCGAACTAACGCACCAGAAAAGAAGAGCAAGCGCACCAATAGAGTGGGTGCGAGAGAGAATTGGTGTGCAGTGCAAAATGTGAGGGCCGCATTCGGTCAATGCATTCTGGTTGAGAAGAATGAATTTTAATTATGTTCAAGGATGCAGTTAATATTCTTTAAAGTTATTTTAATGATGCTTTCAGTCATAACATAATTTATTGTTTATTGTTTATCTTAGTAGTTAATTTGTAGTATTTTGATAAATGTGATTGTAAGATGCTACCTAAATGATAAATATTTGTATAAATTTATTTTTCCGTTGCCTAGTATCCATATTACAAGCTTTGCTTAGTTTGGGACTAGGTTAATTGTTGTCAAATGTCCCTTGATATTTATTAAAATATTTATTTATTGATTTAAATGTTTTATTAATAATAAAGGGAATAAGGTAGAAGTAAAGTGACCGCATACACAGTATACGCTTTCTGTCCTTTTTACTCCTGTCACTTATCCAAGGTATACCGTTGTCCTTTTCTTTGACGTCACGTGAGACCAGAGCCTAAGTAGGTACAATTATCATCATGTACCTATGTTTACTTTTTGGCGCACATAACACATCGAATTATTTTATTACTTACGAATACGTATAAAATCATTGCTGTGTAATCCATTATTGTACGAGTAACACACTCTATCTAATAGTAAAATCATTTTCAAGACAACTAATTCCATGGTAAGAACTTGTCCATTCACAATTTATTCTTGAATCAACATGTCGTTTTATTTACTAAATACATTCAGTTTAAAAGATATATCGCTACCTTACCTCACTGACGCGTAACACACTTGACACGTTTAAAGACTTATCTCGCGAATTACACGAATTGAAGGCGCGATTATAATTTATATTAATTAGAGTCCCCTTTGAGCAGGCAACACTGAGCGTATCGCGGTTAATAAATTTAGTGCGCGAGCGCAGAGATAAACGAACTGAATATTTTATCTGAGAGTCGGGAAATCCGAAGTTAATAAAATGCGACATATAAATGATAAGACAATTATGGAACACACGCAAAACTGCCGTGCTTTTCTTTGATTAAATAATGAGGGTTTTCACAGAGGCGCTAGATGGCGTTAGTATCGTGAGGTCCATTTGACGTTTGACGTTTGCTTGCGATTGGCTCATTTCGTTTTTTTTTCACCAATCACGAGCAAACGTCAGACGTCAAACAGACCTCACGATTCTAACGCCATCTAGCGATATTTCGCCTCTGTGAAAACCCTCATTGCTGTGAAAACTAAGTTACTAAACAATAATCGTCATCATATCAGCCATAGGATGTCCACTGTTAGACATAGGCCTTCCCCAAAGACCTCCAGTTGCTTCAGTTGGAAGCGGCCTCATCCACCGTGAGTCATCCGTAAATCACGTTAGTGGACGTCCTACGCTGCGCTTGCCGATCCGAGGTCTCCATTCGAGAACTATCAAATAATATTAACGTGCTATGTTATTATGAACCTGGCTGTTAGGGTATGATGGCACCTTCAGCGTAAATTTCTAAATGTACCTGCCCCAGAAAAATATTTGATAAGGGCTATTCGTGTATATACTGTGTATACACTTGTCCCAGTCTCTTCAACAGTCGTTCGACTAATAAAACAGTGGTAGGTAGGTATACCAACTGATTTTTGACTTTATCTAAAGTATTGCTCTGTAACCACCGTCGTCAATCTGCTATCTCATCTTGCCAACCGTCCTGCTCTCTATCCTGATCCAGAATTATGTTTAGGTATTGAACAAGTATCCCAGGCACTTAACTTAATGTTCGTTATCTGTATCTGATTTTAAATTGATGTGTGAGTATGATGGGAAAGAACAGATTTAACAGTCTGAGAAAAAGATTCTCGAGTGGTGACCACGGATTCGAAGACGTGTGTAATGTACACTTAAGGGGCTACCCGAGGTTTTCATAGATTTTTGACAAGTTTTGAATCGTATCTCCTACTTTTTCACTACAGATAGAATTATAAGTCAAACGGCTATCGGTTCTCCAATATTTTATCTCCATTTGTGTCTACTGGATTTTGAAAAAAAAATATGCCTAATTTTGTATGATTTTTTAAACATTGTGTGAAAAAAAACACTTATTTCGTATCCCTATTGAAGTGAAAGATCGAATATATACGAAATATACATATTTGGGTTCGTCTTTGACGTCTCTTAAAACTGGGCGAGGGTTTTCCTTTGAAAGTAATTAACACATAAGTTATGGCCAGAAAACCAGTTTTTTGGCCTAAAATTGTTCAACTTTGATGCCAAATATCTCGAAAACAATAAACTTTGAAGTAAATATGGGATACTATATTGTTGTTAATATAATAAGCTACAAAAAACATTAGAAAACTAAGGAATTCAGGTCGAAGGTCATTGGGGCATTGGATCCCCTTAACTGTTGGCAGGCCTTCCCCTAGATGGCCGACGATATCGCGAGAGTTGCGGGCAATGCAGGTGGCAAGTTGTCGTTGATTATGCATTCTAAGTGGGTGACCTCTGTTCAGCATAAGCTGTCTTCTGGATGATGATTTCATGATGATGTAATATGGATCCCAAAATAGATATAAAACGGCTTTAAATTTGTAGACATAATTGTTCTTCGTCCTTGTATTCTATTTTAGACTTAATTATGGTTAGACTTTATTATGGTATGCACCTTAGGCTGTGTTTCCACCAGAGATGTGCGAAGAATGTGTTTGTCATGAATCAATAGGATCGCTTTATTTACGAGTACATATTATCGTAGCTTAGTGCAGTTCTAGTGGAAACAACTCAAAGGAGCGAGGTTTTTGTATATACAAAACAAGGGAAGTATGTGCACACTATAGGGTTGGATGAGAAAAATAAAATCACCCACACTTTACGTCTATGGGAGGTACCCTAAAAAAAATTTTTTTTTAGTTTTTTACTGTACCATTTTGTCGGCATAGTTTACCTCGTATATCCGTGCAAAATTACATCTTTCTAGCATTGATAGTCCCTGAGCAAAGCCGCGCACGGACGGACAGACAGACAGACAGACATGGCGAAACTATAAGGGTTCCTTTTTTGCCATTTTGGGTCCGGAACCCTAAAAACAAGGGAAGGATGTGTGCGATGGAAGTGTTTCGAAGTACCTACTCGGTCCAGCTCACCGCATTCCGCTAACTTATTTAAAAAAGGCCGCTACACACCCTCGCTATACTTCCTCGCACCGCTCAACTAACTCAAAAAAAAAAACTCTATTCTCTTAAGAAGCGGTGGCCTCGCACATCTCTAGTGGAAAGCAGTCTTAGATACCTATTTGGGTGTGTGGCACGGTACAATGTATTAGCTTATTCTGCATTGCTCATTGTTGCATTTGTTGCATAGGATAAGCGTTGTGAATAAATGCAAATGTATGTATGTAGTTGTCATAAAATAGAGTTGCATAAACACGTACTGTACGGGTTTGGCCTCTATGTGTTGTTAATTCCTTACTGATAATCATTATATTTGCTATTCTACTATATGTTACAACCATTGAATGGCTGTAAAAGTACAAAATGATGTTACTTTTACTTAAAAAAAATTTTAATCAAAAGGCGGTATTTATAAAAAAAACGGCCAAGTCCGAGTCGGACTCGCGCACAGAAATATACAACATTTTAAATAATATATTTCATCAAATAACAAACCTACTATTTCCCTACTTCATCAAAATTAATTTACTTAACACACTAAAGCCATAAATTATCCCATATAATAAATTATTAAATTCCCACACACCCGGCACCAATTGCAAAATAAAGGGTTAGGTGTTGCCCACAGACGGATTAAAAGGAGTCGTTTCATGAAAATTAAATACGGGTCCATGTGACCCCTTGTCTATGACCACATGTGCCTGGGATATGCAAATGATGTATCGGGGTACAATACATATCAGATTAGGTTTGGGCTATGTATCCGATACGTGAGCTTATGTGGTATTCAATTTCTTTGGCTATTGATTGGGTACTTATATAGGTATGAATGAAATTTCGATGTTTATTTCGCAAAATTGGTACCTAAGTGCTGTTTGGTTACACTGAATTAGCATTTTAATTCGAATGGGCAGTTTCCTAAAAAAATTGGATTATTAGAAATTATTAGACACCAAATTTAAAATAACCAAAAAAAAAACATTTATGCTACAACACAGCTATATTTTGCTATATTATCGTCATAATAACTTACTACTTAATAATATTGTTGTGTCTTGTGTAGTGTTGTCTATTGCTGTATTGTGAATAAATGTATTTCTTTCTTTCTTTTCTTTATAATCGATTAAAGTTCCGAGTGACGTCACAGCTACACGTACCTACACTTTTTAATAAGGAGTGAGGTCACGCACGCGTCCACTCCCAATCACGCTCTTCATCTTTCTCATGTTTTGTTTGATTGACAAAAGAATAAAACATGTCAAATATTTTCTGATTGAACTGGCGGAATACTGCTGCTAGTCAAGTATCGTCACTTGGCCTTACACCAATTAACACAGCGTTTTGAGGCTACTCGTAATGAAAGATAAATAAACCTTCAAATAGACTTTTTTGTGTTATACTTTTAAGGTAGAATATTTTTTTGTTAGCTTGTTAAAGTGTCCCACTGCTGGTCAAAGGTCTCCCTTTCTTACCGCTATTTTTTTTAGAATATTACAAAAAGTAAATAAAAAAGATACTAAATTCACAGTGAATTAAACAATCAAGTAAATAATTTGAAAAACTGATACACCTACTAAATCAATGAAATTTATTTGACCGGAGAAGCACATCAGCAGCATTCATTCTAAAAATAAAATGTTTCCTAATTAGAATTGTATCTGTCATTTTGTTGTTAAACATTCGTATACATGTCAAACACCACTTATTTGTTTTTAAATTTAGATTCTAAATAGACTAACAATTTGCCGAAGAATCCCATCTAAATCAGACCGCATTAAAAATAACTGAAATAATTAAGGAATCTAACGCAAAGTGCGAGGCCACTTAACATTCCTGCGTGAACAACAACATTATATTTTATTCAAAAATTCGATTTAGTTTCTATGAAAACAATCACGATAGTTTCTGTAACTAAATATCGTACGATGTCTAAATGCGTAAGGCTGTTATTGTTAATATTACGCGATAGTGCATTAGCACGTCAATGGTTGGGTATAGGTATTTAAAGTCTACCTAAGATCATAACTCTTGAGTATAGATAGGCAATCATAAATCTATGATGCTTAAATTGTGCTCATTATTTTTAGGTTAGGCACAAAACGTAGCTTAGATAAAAATACCGCACAACTTATAGGTACCTACACCATTTGGTAGATTATTTTTCTGCACGCCATCTTGATCCCCTCTCCCTCTTGATCACCTTGACTTGACTCCTGGCTTAGGGAATTCCTGGAAATCACGGCGGAAGTGTGTCACAGACTAATGCTGCCAGATCATCGCCTGAATACCTTGGTCCACATGTTTTTCTTGTCACTTGAAAATATATTGTCATCAACGAATTACTGTTTTGCATTTCATTATTTATTAAATACTAACTTTGCCCGCTGCGTCGCTGGCGTGGAATTCGCTTATCGCGCGCTGTTCCCTCGGGAACTGTGCATTTTCCGGGATAAAACTGGCCCACAAACTATCTCCAAAAACGTCGATCCGTCGCTCCGTTTCGACGTGAAAGACGGACAAACATTCAAACACACAAACACACGCTTTCGTATTTATAATATTAGTATAGATTAGTATTTTTAGTATTCTTCTATAAAATTTTAATATAATGCAGTTTTTTGTTTCTCCTACAAGGTAAGCAATTCTGATTTACGCGGTATTGGTGAAAAGGGCTATTTGATTTGACGCAAGAGTGAATATGCTAACTATTACTGAATCAGCGCGAGCTACAATTTTGGCTTCATCTACACTTAACACCAAGAGAGATAAACATCAGTCGCTGGTTAATTTTTAATTGATGAAAAATGAAAAAAAAAAAAAAAACTATTTTCGAATATATCTTGGAATTCCACGTAAAATTGCGCTTTCTAGACTCTTGCCACCTAAATGATTTAAAGTTTAGTCACCTAGCCACGAGGTCATTTGTCACGAAGCAAAACGCTCTAAACGTATTTGCGCAGAACAAATATCTCATTCTGTCAACTAAATGCGTTTTGGTTTAACTAAAATTGCATGATAATTTTGATTTTAGAATCCGACCCGACCGCGATGACAGATGCAAAAATATTGCACGCTGCGTTGTGTGCAACATTTCGGATTTATCGCCGAAATGCACCGCGAAAACAGATCAAATTATAGCGCCATAGGTGCATAAACTATCTATTTTAATCATAAAGTTGTAACCATGCGTAGTATTCAAACAGATTTTTGTAAAGGAGGTACTTACTAGCTTGTTAATTTAAAATTCAAGAACGATAAAAAATATATTTAAGCTATGAAAACCTATCCCTAAAGGAATTAATAAAAACAGAAAAAAACTTCGTGACGGTGGGATTTTTCTGGAAAAGTACTTGAATCCTATCCTACTTAATATTATAAATTTTAATGTGAAAGTTTGTGAAGATGTTTGGAGTTTGGAGTTTTGGATGTTTGTTACTCAATCATGCACGTCTAAGCCGCTGGATGGAGATGAAATTTTGTATACTTACAGATAGTTTGAGTTCCGGGGAAGGACATACTAGAATAGTTTTTATCCCGAAAAAAATTATATTTCCCGCGGAATAGCGATAAACAAATATTACGCGGACGGAGTCGCGGGCAACAGCTAGTATGACAATATTTTGGTATGGATTCTCTTAGTTTACATTTATTTTCTTATTTTGTTTCATTTTACTAGCGCTGAATTACCGAAATGTTTAGTTTCGCTTACAAACTCAGTCCTTTACCAATTTACACAAACATCACATCAGATTCTTGTCTACTTAATGAAATTAAGTCCACATCTCATTAGATATCTATCTAAACCAGCTTGGTACGGTTGAGTGACCTGGAACTAGGTAAATAGACCGAGAGACGGCCGATGCCGTCACTGCTAGTGTCGAAGCAAATTGAGGATCCACCTATCAAGCTCGTTGACGGATCTCTGATGATCTAGCAGAGCCAGAGATAAATCATCAAATGTTGCACAACGCGCTAAAATAGCATGATGAATGGCAATAGTGGCTGGTCATTGGATAGTCTGAATTGTTTTTAAACGGCTAGGTATACTTAGTTTTATCTGTGGATTCAAAAGGACCCCGGACCTAGAGTATGAAAAATGTGCGGTTTCAGTGAAATATCCTGAGATTTTGATAGATAGATTTCATAAAGTCCGAGTCCCTTTCAGAGTTTAGTTTAGTTTTTTAGAGAATTTTGTTCCGGACTTTGAAATCTATAACATATGAAAGCTCAGGATGATTAACTGAAACCACATTTTCCATACTTAGGTCCGGGGTCCTTTGATTATAGAATAGATTTGGCCTCTGGTTGGTTATTATGATGCCCATCCATAGCAGCGGAATGAATGTGCGTCCATATATCACGTCAAATTATTACACTACAGGAGGTATGAGACGCGGATTTCAGCAAAATTTTTGCTATTTTTGAGAAAACATAATCCCTTTAATCAGCTGTAGAAGTTGATGAGCGGTGCTTAAAATGACCTAAACACTCTCTTATTATTAGAATCGTGTGTAGATCATTTCGAACACTATAACCGCTCATTCACTTCTGCTGTTGATTGTTCTTGTATAGTTGTGAACCATCTCCGTGTTATATTTTTGATAAAAGTGGCTTACCGAGAAATTTAATTTGTCTTTAACACGATAAAATTTCAAAGTCCACTTTTGTTTTTAGCTTAATGTTGGATTAGTGTAAAGTAGAAGATATCAAAAAAGTAATAGATAACGTAGCCTTTTCTACGTAATTGTAACGATGTTTCACTATGTACCAGTTAATATCCAACAATCACGGAGCACAGCCTGCGCGCCTACTTAATTTCAATAAAGCGCCTCTACTACAAAAAGCCACAAATCAAAAGAATAAATTAAACAATTCATGCCCGCGGTAATTAATTCTGATAGACAAATTTATTACCTGCCACTGAAGGGGAATTCACAAACTACAATAGATACAATTTGATATCAAAACTTAGCCGCGAATTGTCTTAACCCTCAACCCTTTCTGTTCGGCTCATAAAGTTGGCAAAACGTACAAAAATACGAACATAATGCCATTTGCATAATGTTTCGAGCTTTGTTTTTTCATAGAGCAGTGGGTTTCAAATGTCACCGCAGACAAGGGGTGCGAAAACAGCCATTATGGGGTGCTGACTGTATTAAAAATCGTTTCGCGTCCTTTGGATTCTTAAGGTTATGGAGCTGTGGGGTATTCAACTCTTAAATGCGAGAGATGGCTAAGCTAGAAATAAAAGGTGATAAATGAGTCGTCTGCAGTTTTGTTTGTTGGAGTTTGGCTTTTTGCGCACTCTAAAAATGATATCAATGACATTATGCTTGTTATACATTCTTCATCATCATCATATTATCAGCAGTAATACCGCCAGTTACTTCCGTTGGAAGCGGTCTGCATCCACCGTGAGCTTGCGGCTTTAACCTTGTTGTTGGACGTCTTACGCTGCGGTGCATTGGCCGATCCGAGGTCTCCATTTAAGAACTTTGCGGCCCCAACAGCCATCCCTTTTTCGTGCTATATGCTCTGTTCATTGCCACTTCAACAAGCTAATCCACTTGGCTATGTTAGTGACTCTCCTCATTTCTGATTCGATCCTGTAGAGAAACCTTGAGCAGAGTCCCTCTCCATAGCTCGCTAAGGAACTCCGAGCCTATTCATCAAGCCTGCGTAGTGTAGTGTTATGTTTTCACGTAAATCAAAATACGTCACACAAATCTGAATATCACTACTCCTACTTACTTACTTTGACGCGTTTAAAACTTACTGAAACTATACGTGTTCATCACAAGAGCAACACTAGTTTGTTTAGTTTTCGTTCATAAATATGGACCTCCACCATCTAATGTTCTAACGATAATAGAGGTAGAGAAATTACGTTGAATTTCAGCAATTTTTCACATACCTACATAGATAAACCTTAAACTGCTATCTTTCTCTTGCTGACTTCTATGTGACCATTAAATTGTCAATACATTCACCTTACTGATATTGCTTTATTATTTCACCATATTTCCAATTGCACTTTAGGTGTGAACAATGTTGACATGGTCACAAACAACCGAAGTCGAACCTAAGGCTACATTGTGTACAAGAATGCGGCGTATTTCAAGGATAGCCTAGCCTTTAGTCGTGCCAAGCCGGTATTCCTCAATAGAAAGGGAATCCCGGACAATCTCTGTCGGGATCTCACAGCGACGTCAGGCAACGTTTCTCTTGAGCAACGTTCAACTTAAGATAAATTCATATGTATGACCTACTTGTGGGTTAGATGGTTTTGTTTACCTTACCAGTTCACTAACCGGATAGCGTTTTGATGTATGAACTTTTGAGTACCGACTTACTCAGCCTCTATATTAAGATCTCCATTTTCAGAATGATGTGTGTTTGGCAAAACTTTACAATTAATCAATCAATTAAAAAAAAATGGCTCCATGTTTAGATAAAAAAAGACACTGTCGGTTGGGGTTGTTCGGTGTTCGGTACTCCGGTGAGAACTTAAAATAAACAAAACAAAGATAAATTCATTTTTCATGAAGTTCTCGACTAAGGCAACCTATATAAATGTTGCTCTTGCAGTCATTGGTAATTAATTATTTTGCCAATTAAAAGCATCACCATTTTGTACGCTCAGCAAATTTGGAACGACAATAGTGTAAAAAATAAAACGAATTCTAAATCCTTGTACCTACTTTCATCAATGTGTATACACTTAAACTATGTAGTTTGCTAATGGCCCTCGGAACTCGAGGCAAAAGATTGGTTTTCTTTTTTTTTCTTATTTGAATCTTTAGGAAAACGAAGAAAACCGACGGGCCCGAGTGACGTTAATTTGCGGTGCATTCTGGTTGTACTGTAATCTAATCAAATAAATATCATTCATCCAAGCGTGAGTGTCAATTGAATGTGTCATCATACATTTGAATACTGGCCACACGCGAACATCACAAGGCTCAATTGATTTCCCTATCTTCGCTACCTTATGATACAGCCATCGACAGCAAAGGCACCGCTAGACTAGAAGTCTACACGACCGGATGTAGTAGTCATTCCGGCAATAACAGTTCCGGTAGCGACACTCGGCTCACATCCGGCGTCTAGAGCAAACGGCTTCCGCGCGATTGTTTATGTGTTTGACAAATACGGGCTGAGTGGCTCTTCAGTTTTTGTCATCGGTTATGATATAGAGTGCTTTTATAAGCTCGATGTCTTAGCTGACAGGTAGGCCCTATAAAACCTAAGTGTTTCAGCTGATTAAGTCTTCTATATCCTAGACTCTAGGGCCTAGAGAAACTGAAGTCTGCTGCTGGAGGACGTAGTATGTATGGACGTAGTACTTATGTGACAAAACAGATACAATACAGCAACTATAAGTCAAAAGAGTTTTTTCTGGCTCAGCAGAACAAGTAATTACTCCAAAATTAATGTGATAAATATACTTATAGTTGATAGAGAATCAAATTAATGGCAGATTGACAACAATATCTGATATTTGTAATTCAACGAAAGTTTTCAATTAGTATATCACGTTACTCAAAATTTTAAACATGTACCTTCCATTTTATATCTAATTAATGACGTTACTCTATCTGATGACGATTTATTGTCATTAGAATATGGAAATGGCGGCGCCTTCTGCCAAGGAAGGGTCTCGGGTGTTTTTAATTCGGCTTTTTCATCAGAGCGTTTTCCAAGTAATTTGGTTGCTCTCTCCGCGTTTGCTCTGTAGATTAATTGCTTATTTTATTAATTACATGTTTGCTTTTGTTTGTGGATTTGTTTGGCAAAAGAGTTAAAAGAAATATTTGTTTGATTTCATCGAGGCACAGTCTCTATAAACTTATGCTTTGAATTCAATAGTCAAATTGCTATAACCTTTGTTATCATTGATACACCAATAAACAATAAAAATATTTTTTCATGTCATTAGAAGCTTTTAAACCTTGCTCTATGGCATCCTTTTTTCTTTATTTCTTTCTTTCTATCAAGCACTGCAGTATTTAAAATAAGCCGGAGATTCAACCTGTTTAGTGCTTACTATATCATTTAAGACCTAGACAATCGTAGAAACTAAAATATGTATTGGTGACTACACCAAGCCACTGAGCTTCCAATTCAGTATATAAGTGTTTATGTTTTCCACCCTCCAAGTCTAGGAAATAAACACAACATCCCCTAAAAAAATCAATAAGAGCAATAATAAATAACTCTTATCATATTTCGAGTATGCTCCTGGTCGCATCGCGAGAGATCCGAACCAATATATCACTAGGAATTTACGAGGCAAGATACGACAGGAAAATTGCAAGAATGGTGGCGCAATCTATCTTAGTTGGGTTGCTTGGGGAGGCTGGGGTAGAACAGGGGGGTAGGGCCGAGGGGAAACTTCGAGAGGTTATTAGTCCAAGCATCTGTTGTTGAGCGGGGGCGTGATGAAACTCCTCGGGTACAAGCTAACAAATCTAATTGCTCAGTAGGCGCCCATGTATAGCTGATAAATGGGCGCTCGCGTGGTAACGCGCTCCAATTTGTTCACCGCACAGGTGACTATCGTTCTAGTTTTTTGAGCGATGGCCGGCCGGTGCGGGGTTTTTAGCCGTTTTTGTTAGGGTGTTTTATGCGATACCTAATTGCTGTATTTTTCAGCAATCACTCAAGTCTGATGCTTGTTTGAATCTCATCTTCAAACGTTCCCACTCATTCATCCTGTTGAAGAGCTAACGTAACCTACTTGCACGAAATGGTACCTACTGGCCATTAATAAGCGTTTGCTTTTGAACATGTCTGTCATCCTTATTCTATTGTATTGATTTTAATATGAACTTAATGTCTTATAAAAAATGTAATGGTTGTATGTAAATAAAACAACAATATTATCTTCCAGATCATTTTAATTTATATCACATCCAATATATCAGCAGTCATGTTAAAGAAGATGATATTATTATATTCAGAAACGTATTAAAACTTCGTAATAAGTAGTTTGAATGATAGACTTTCTCACAAAATTAAATTGAAATGAATTCCATGCAGTAGGTTTATAGTCTTGTCCGAGCATACCTCACCGAGTTCTCTTGCTCTTGACCTATGTTCTTTTTTGTAATTTTTATTAACAAAAAATGGAACCGACTTCAAAAACCTTGAAAATAATTTTCTACTACTTTGAAGTCGGTGCCTCAGCACGAGCCAGCAGGAGTGATTAAAGCCAAAAACATATGTAGGTAAGGTAGACGACTATAGTTCCACTCCTCGGTTCCATTTTGTGTTTTTTTTTTCATAGTTTTTAGTGATTTGTAGCCAAAGTGCATCTCACATCGATTCCATTAAGCTCAAACACGGCATAATTATATTATTTTATAACAGAGTACCTTCCGGTACCTACGGTCTTCATCATCAGGTTCAGTTCACCAAATGATACTTTCTGAAAGTAAATACTTGACTTGGTGTTAAAAATATACATATATACGAATATATACGTTATAAATATACTCGTAGGTGTGCTTTAAAAATCGACGATTTCCCTCGATTTCTCTAGGATTCCATCATCAGATCCTGACTTGGTGTCAATGGGACCACCTCGGAAGCATGTCCTTTAGAACTAAAAAATAAACTTGAAATTCGGCCCACAATTGACGGAGTTATTGAGTAACAAAAAAAACATAAGGTACACCCGAATTAAGAACCTCCTCCTTTTTTGAATTCGGTTGAAAACGGACCGGTGATTGAACACCTATCTCACTTGATGAAAAGTGCAGATGAGGCGAAATGTGTATCTCACCGGTTAAGTAACATCACTTAACTTAATACTTACACTAAAACAATAGCTAATTGGGCTACGCCCCCACCCCGTGCCCGGTGGCACTGTCCGCTACCATCAGTTTCGTAGAAGCGCGTAGGCGGCATATTTTTTAAGGCCCCGCTTGACGCGAGATAACAAAATACGAAAAGTTTAGTTCTACCGTGTACCTCATACAATCTTTTTATGCTTATCTTTCAGTGATTTATTAGTTGTTCGACGTCCAACAACGGGAAAGAAATGAGGTAGACAAAAGTAATTTATTTTTTTGGTTTGTTTTCCTTGTCTTTTCGTGCGTGCTGTACTGGCCACGGGCAAACATGTTTTTGAAGTAAGCGTTTTTGAGATGTCGCAATATGATTTATCTTTGACCCAGCATGTAGGCGGTGCTTAGTCCGATCGGTATTTCGGACTTATATAAATAAATCACATAATGTTTATAAATCTTGCATTAAGTGTATCCTTTTTAATGCCATTGATTTATGGAGTTACGCGAAATATTTCAGTCTATTCAGAAATTATTATTGGCTTAACTTGATAATCATTAATTTTAAATATTGTCATATATTATACTGTGATGCTAAAATTCATTAGTGTATTGTAGTCTTTTAGAGATATTGGTGATTCGGTGTCGCATTGTGAAAAAAACGGACTGATTAAGATTCGACGTTGAACATATGTCTTGTTCTCTCAATTAAGCCGGTGGCTGGACGAGAGCGGGACGGAATAATTCATGACGTGGCCGAGCAACATGTCATTCCAGCATTCTTACTCATATTAAAAAGACGAAAGTATGTCTATCTTGTAGGTACATGTTTACACTTGTGTCGAAATGCAATTATTTCCCTGAAAAATGGAAAAGTTGATTAGTTGATTATGAGCTGTTAGAATGTTAGAAATATATTTTCTAATGGAGCTTACAATAACATACGTATTTTTGTTTTTTTACAGGTACGAATCTACTTAGAAGATAGTGCTATGGAGTGCTGATAACACAGAGCGTAAGATACCTACTTAAAATCTAAAAAAAACACATGTTACAATTTTGCAGAAATCCCTCATATATATATGTACTTATATATCTAATATGTAATTTGTTTAACACAAATAATATTTATTATATCAATAGAATAACTCCTCAAGAAACGCAGCATTAAAATATAACAAAAGGACACACTTCCTTCGTTCGTCCAATGCAAAATAATGACAATCGTTATTTCGGGCTTCTGTTCACATACTCGCATCTACCTAACACACCCATATAACTCTTGCGTCACATACGTACGAACCAAAAAAGCCGCAAACGCCAGCAAAAGTGCATGCATTATGAAGATTGCACATCTAGCCAAGCCAAGTAGCGGCCTAACGTACTGTTGCCAAAAATCACACAATAAATAATACGAGCGCAACTGCCTGCATTATAGCCGTACCTTATCTTAGCGAATTTGAAGCCAAGAATTGCCCATTAAATATGCATTAAAATTACCTGCCCCGGATGAAAAATAAGCGGATTTTGTGGTGGTTTCAGCATGAAGGAATTGTGGTCTGCCAATATTAAGTAATTAGTGCGTGCGTGTGTTCAAGTCAGCGTTTTGGTTTGTAGCGGTTTAAGATTGCTGCAATTATTCGGGTACTTTGAATGATATGAAAGCTGTCGAAATTATTTCTCGGTTTTTATACAGAAGTGCTTATCAAACTGCGATTACAGATCTGAAACCAATTGTTTGTTTGTGCATCTTTTCTCAGGTGAATAAATTAAGGGTTTCGCTGTTGAAAATATCCAATCATGGTTCACAAGTAGGATACAAATCTAAACCCTCAACATCAGACAATGTACCGACGACCAATAAATAATTGAATATCATTTCCCGTGCCCATAGCAACCGGACACTTCAGTCTCAGCTTTCAGCCTTGTCACGTCAGTTCGCCGTTTCCAAGATTACGACGTTTCTAACAGTACTAATGGAAGTCACCGACATCTCGATTGAAATCTGTGAAGAAAAATCAAATATGTAAGGTATGTAAGGTAACCTTAAATGCGAATTAGGATCGAAATAAAATGGTCAATGAAAAAACAAACGAAATAGATGAAGTATGTACATGTATGTACATCCTTAGCAAGGAGGTAAAACTGGGTTTTTTGAAGTGTTTTGAGCACACGGAAGCATAGAATAACTAACGAAAGATCCACTTAGTACTTATTTGATTGAGTAAAGGGTAAAAAGAAACTTTGTCTAATTTTCAGGGGATCATTGGGAAAAAGTAGGTTAAGAACCTTTGGAATCTTAAAAAACGAAACTACATAAATTTGTTGCAAAAACTTTCAAAGCATACTTAAAAAAATATATATTTAAGTAGGTAGGTTTATTTTTGATCACCACTTTAATGAAGTTTCATCTAGGTTTGCAAGTAACTCAAAATGATAGGCTGATTAAAATTAACAGACCCCTATTTTATGGGATTACTAATGTATGGGCAAAAAACTTTTCCCAAAGTACCTATCAAGTGAAAATGATAAAGCATGCATCACGCTATTTATTCTACTTTTGGAATAACTGAGAAAAAACATCTTAATAATTCTCAACTTTATTTTTACGGGACTCATAGTAAGTTCCATCAACCTGTCCACAGTGTCAACTCCCATCGATTGTTCACATTCGCGCATCGTCCGAGCGCGCGGCATACCGGCGGCGTCTGCGCATACCCACGCTGCACGCATTGACGGCTGCAGTCTTTATCCTGCAAGTTTGTGGTGACATGCTCGATATGACACGGTGGATAAACCTAAAGTATTATTAGTACCTATTGATGTATCTTTGCTCAAACTCAAAAATGTTAATGAACTAAAACAAATACTTTGCTCACCCGCGACCTTATGATAGCTCCGTTTAAATAAGAAATGTGTGTTCATGCAGTTCCTCCACCTGCACACTGTAAAAACATACACAAATCACACATGTATGGAAGCTGGAAACATTGAATTTTCGGATAGATCCAGTTTATTATATACCTAACCTAATTGATAATGTTTAATAGAACTCGTGAAGCAATTTCAGGAATTAGTAGCCAGTTTTTCGATATCTTGTATAGTTTAGAAATACTCGATTGAGATAAATTATCGTTTCAACCCGGTATATAAATGTTATTATTTCGGTTTCAAAGCTAATTTAGTCTCCATGCAAAACCTACCTAGTTTCTTCATTAAGAGATGGAGTTTTATCACAAAAGGAAGCAAGCTGAATTTAAACCTGCTTAAAATGAAGCAAAACAAGAAATAGCTACAAAAAACTGTAGCGATAGACGAAACCAGTTTCAGGTCCTGAATGCCGATACAAAAATGCCTTCCAATGTCGTTGAACTAATAACGACTACTAAGAATTATGTCTGTGCGAATTTACTTTGGACTTTTTTTTTAAATAAACCGGCCAAGTGTACGCACACACTGAGAGTTAAACACAAAAACGTATATTTATACAAAAAATCAAATTCACTACCTGTTTCAATTCATAAGGAGATACAATTGCTGACAGATCCACTTCTTGATTTTTCTTTAAGATCAAATGAATAAAAAAAATACTTGGGTTAAATATCTACTTATTTAGAACTTACAGGGGCCCCTTAGTTAAGTACCTAACTCGAAACATCGAGATGTGAGCGGTACCGTATACTCATACCAAATCACACATTCGTTCTTAGATAATCATATGCATGTACAGTCGCCATCATAAATATTAGAGCTGTCACCGAGAGCACCAGCTCTTAAACATACTAAACACGACCGTATTGCAATCGCCAAAGAACGTCTTTAGATTATTTTGACCACCTATACAGCTCCAGTCAGTCGGAGTTTCTCTGCGCTATAAAATCCGTAATACAGAAATTCGCCGAAAAATTTAAGTCATCGACATACCTGGAAGAATATGCATGTTGAGGACATTGCTAGAAAGAACAGATAACCGTCGGGGGAGAAAGGTCCCGAGTGGCGACTACGAACTGCAAAGCGAGCCACGTTGACTTACAAGTTCGGTGGATGCAAGTGGCGAGTGGTCGGTCGTTGTGGCGTGTTCTAAAGGGGTGGCCTTTGGTCAACAACGGACGTCTTCTAGTTGACGACGATGATAATACAGCTCCATTCCTCCACTTTTTCATTTTATTTCCCGTCGCCAGGACGACGACTGTATGGTAAGGAAATACGCGAATACATTTTTTTCGAATTACACGGAGCAGCCGTATGCTTTTTAAAAACGTTCACAAATATGATCATTATTCAATGCGACTTGTGACTTGTTCCATGTGACATAAAAAGAAAGGCGTAATTTTGTTATTCCATTAACTTAACATATCCATGCGGTTATTTTACAGTTACAAATGAGTGACCAAGCCCTTTAGAAGCTCATTGAAAAGCAATGGCCTCACTTCACATCAATAAGGGAAATTATATCACCATTTATATGATGATTCAGGTGATAAATTAAACCATTTGCTATTGTTTACTGAGGCGTGCTGTGTGTGTCCTTTTTGTTTAATTTCAAATGGGTTTTCGTTACTTGTCTCTACTTTTGATGGTTTCATAGTGACAAAATGGCAATGGTAAAGTCAATATTTGTTACATGATGTACCTAACCATAAATTGTTCATCAAAAATGTATACACAAAAAGTTGTGCAAAGTTGGGTTAGTAGGTTAGAGTCACATGTCACATCCCTATAATATACCCTTATAGCAGTATATATTACATAATGATTATGTCCATGTCTTTAATCTTAGTAAAACCACCTTAATGAGGTATTAAAAACTTTCGAAGATATAAATCTAATTATATTTAATTAAAGCTTTTGCATAACAGCTTGAGCTAAGTAGTGCGTGAATTCTTTTCTAGAAATTTTAATTAACAGTTCTTTCTACAGTAATTGAAGTTTAACAAACTACTTGCGGTTATTATCAAACCTATCTTAATATATTCTGCATCTATCGTTTTAATAGTTAAAACCGTCTTGTAACCAAAAATAATTAATTCCAATTTTAACTTTAAGCTCAGTTTTGGACTTTAGAGTGCCAAAATGTATAGAAATAATCAAATATAAACTAAACTTATCATAAATTGTCTTATTTAGTTTTTTTACTGTGTTTAGTTTATTGTAATTGTTTGTTTTGTGTTTTTTTAGTGTATGTATCGTATTGTATGCTTTCATGTGTAGTATCAATCATATTACTTAATTTTTACTTTTAATTTCAAATCTATGAGACAAATACGATCGTTATATGATATTATGTGTCACAAGACATCACAATCCTGACTGAAAAAAGAAAGAAAGAAAGAAAAAAAACATTCGTGACAATTACACAAAAAAAAACAGAAGAAAACTAAAAAATACGTATCACGGTCACGAAAGTACCGACTTCAAATGACGAAAGACTCCAATGTCTCGGGTTCTCTGTTAATTTATCCTTATTTAACAAAGATGTCGCATTAGTTCTAACGTTCAATCGGAACTGAAATGGTCTTAAGTTGTCTACTCCTGGCCAACATTTGAATGCAGTATCGAGATCGGACAGACAAACTGACACATGTATTCGATACTTACCGTGTAAGTGTAGCTGGTGATATGGTGGAGTTGTTTGACATCTTGATGCTTGGTATACGCATACAATGTAAAACTTGTACGTTGTATGTAATTATTATACTTTAAGGTTTTTATATACCTAACTTATGATTTTCAAATAATTCCTCTATTAATACTCAGAAAAGAGTAAAGTGACTGAGTGACTGACAGGCAACGCACAGCCTAAACCAGTGAAATTAGAGACTTGACATTCACCAAATAATATTCCTTGAGAATATAGGTACAAAGGTGCACTCAGAGGTTATTTTATATTGCCAAGGGATAGGGAGTAAAGAAAAGTTATAACTATTTTCGATTCATAGTGGCTCTATCTCTAAATCGAAAATTATTGGAGACTTACAATGTCGGCGATTAACAAGGTAGTTATAATGACTAAAATTGGTAAAAAATGCATTAGATACCTACATATTTAACATATTGAAGGATTTATTTTTTCAAATTTAGAGAGACAAATTTTGAAAAATCTCACACTAGTTTTTCCGTAAATTTCCATGTACAAAAAACTTGCTCCTCCCTTAATATATTTCAGCAACAAGCAAACAATTAAGATCATTTAAACATAAAGACGGTCCAGCGTATAAATAACATGAGCGAATAATAAAATCATCAAACCGTATCGACATTTAAAATTACAATCGTGACTTTTATTCGTAGGCCGCAGCTTAAGGCGATGTAAGTCGAGGCGCGAGTAACGTAAATCATTGGCTGTCTTTCACTACGATTGTTCGATTTATCCTGAGAGTAAAACGCAAATAATATAAGCCTAATTGCATCGATTCTCTGACTACTGACATTATATTTTTCATAATTTTATAAGAGAACATCAAGTATCAAGATTGCGTATGTGAACCGCTTCTAGAGTTTTATCGCACGTTAAATTAGATGCAGTAATTTTAAGGGTGTCGTAGTCTTAACCTAACCAGGTACCCTTAGTTTCGATATGTCTACCCATGTGTATGCGACTTAGTTTAGAAACTTTAATGTAATATCAAACAAGAACTGTAATTTTACATGGGTATATACGTCAAACACGCGAAAAAGGGGGTAAAACAAAATATCAAAATAAAAAACTTTTTTTTAGTAGCTCATCTACACATAAAGTTGAGGATTTGTTTTTCTCATCTATCCCATAGAGTTGGGTATTATTGAATAGGTCATTACATGTATACCAAGATCATTTTTGAATCCTCCGTCCGTGATTTGTAATGCCTTAAGTCAATTTTTTTACATGAAGCTCACCCATAAGTGACCTCTATCTCACCTGATGAAAAGTTCAGTAACAACCTAATAGCCTCAAATCTCAAGTCGATCCGGCCACTAAAATTTTATCAAAATTAACTTGTAAGATTTGAAACAATCAAATACTTAATATGAAGTGAAGGTTAATAAAAACTTGTATAAACCTTGACAGGGGCGTTCAGTCGAATTAACCCAATCAATAACCTCCTAATACATTAACAATACATATTAACTAGTCACAGTTTAGTAAGCTCTACCAATTCCAATTACGAGTAGTACCTCTTATAATCGATCACAATTTGATAATAATAATAGAATATTTGCCGCAATTAGTAGGTACGGAACTTTAACGTTAATCAAACTAAAGTAATTTAATTACGCTCCGTTCAAATATTTACGCTAACTAAGAAAAACTTTGTGAGAAAACCTTGTTCAAGAATTTTTAATTCATGAATCAAAAATACTAATTAATCTTATTCGTTCCGCTGCGCCATTAACATCGGAATTAGGTAAAACCAGTTAGCAGGACTGACACATTAAAGTGAACTGAAAGAAATTGTTTTTCATTCAGCCTACTCATTATAGAGTCAGTGAAGTGCAAAAGCTGACGCGAAAACAATCGATTATTAATAAACTGCTGGCAAAACATTCGTTTGGTCGACGAAATATCGATAATTGTCCTGATAGTCATTTGTGGCACGTATGGGCCTCATTGGGCGTCGCACTCTCGATGGACTCTAGGGTTGACCAATTATCCAAAATGCAGTTTTTATGCTTTTATATTATATTTTGATGATGAAACGAACCTTTTATTATCTGCTCGTTACTATACGACTGAAATGTCGAGGTAAATAAACATGATTTTTATGTGATAAAATCATTTTAGGTTCTAGATAATCGAGCAAATAAAATATGGTATTTCGGGATAGTTCAGTGATTCATCAAAAAACAGCGTAGGTACCAAAACAGCGTACCTATCTAAATTGAGTTTTTTCAGGGACAAAACCTCGCTAGATTTGTACAGAATTAACAGAAGAACATATTAAAAACTTGTACAGAAAATTTCGACGACCACTGTTGCACAAGGCCTCCCCTCTAGAACGCCACAATGAACAACAACGTACCACTTGCATCCACCGGTTGCCCGCAACTCTCGCAATGTCTACAATCAGCCCAGTGGGAAGCCAGGCCATCGCTTCGTCTTTCGATTCCTGGTCGCTTATCTTTTCTCTCTCCACGATTATCTGCTCTTCTGGCGATGTGTCTGTGGCCCGGTCGGGTTCGGTGAATATCCGTATTCCGGATTGTATCGTGCAAAGAAATTTCGAGCTCTCTCCATAGCTCGTTGCATGTCTCCGAGACGCTCTTTTTGTTCGTAGAATTATGTGACTTTTTATTAGCCTATGTAAAACGAAAAATGCACGAATCAATTTAATTTCACTACCATGCTCAAGCAGTAAATCTTTGAACATTAAAATCATATCGGGCTGCAGCCCTGCGTCCGAAAAAGCGATATTTAATTGTTGTTCGCCCCGCAAGCCGATGTCTTCATCAATATCTGATAATTTATGTACCGCACGATCTGTACAAGACGAAATTGCGGCCGGCTTGCCTTTGTAATTACAGTAGAATTATAAAGCTGTACAGCGGGGTTGGAGTCAAATGCAACCTAGTGGAGTACTTTGGACTTCTGATGCAACTGGCATTTTAGAATAAATTTCAAGCGTTTTATATTTTTTTGGAATATTACTAAGTGTACCATACAAATAATAATAATAAAAGTATTTATTTTCACCTTAACAAAGTAGGCATACAGCAATAATTATAACAAAACAATATAGTTTAGTAATAGTAATTTGTAACTTTTGTGAGGAACTGGAGTCCGAATTAGGTAGAGACCTGTATTACAGATCTCCAGGCCAGAATATATAATATAGATAGCGATTCAACATGTCATTCAGTATCATTAATAAATATAAGACAATATTTTTTTCCATTCACATTATTGTTCTAGGACAACCAAAAATTTTAAATGTTAATAATTCAATGAAACACAAGTAGGTAGGTACGTACCTACTAAATCATGCACTTTTATCGATATTAAATCGTATACCACCGATGGCGACTAAAAATCATTTTGTAGGTACCTATAATATTCCAATATTATAAGTACATATTTATTATAATATGTACAGACGTACAGTCGCCATCAAAATTTTCGGAACGGCCATAGGTGATCAAAAATATCGAAACATGAACTCTAATACCTTAATAATAGAGCGCATACGCATTTTTGACCACCTTGGCCGTTCCGAAATATCTGATAGCGAGTGTATCTACAGCTGTTTAGTGTATAAATCTACGTAAAGTTATCCAACAAACCCGTTGACGGCCAAGGCGATCATGTCTCTATATACCAAAAGTTTTGTTAGTTAGTACCTATTTACTATTGGTTACCTTTTCATTCATCATTTTAACAACAGTTAAAATTTTCTATAGGTAAACCTCCATACCTCCTCCTCCATTCCTCCTCGTCGATGGACTGACGATCTTAAGGGGGTCGCTGGCAGCGGATTGATGCGAGGGGCTGAAGACAGTGTTGTGGCGCGCCATGGAATAGGCCTACGTCCAGCAGTGGCCTGCTTTGGGCTGATGATGATAATGAAACCACCATAAAAATTTCGTGCAACGAGTTAAAATAGAAAATAGAAATAGAAATCATTTATTCGTGACAAAGTAACGTAGCATAACAAAAAGGTATTAAAAATTAAGAAAGTTGTATGTCACGAAATGGTCCCAAATCAGCAAAAATTATTTATTGAATCAGGCGTTACTTTGCGGAGGTCCATATCAATGAACTAAAAGAATTTCCTTGCTCACCCGCGACCTTACGATAGCTAAGCTTATGCAAAATATGCGTGTTCACACCGTACACGGTTACATGGTGTACGGTTGTGTCACTCTGAAGATGAGCTCTGGTTGAGTTCGAAACGCGTCAGTGTAGTGTGGTGGTAATCACCCAAACCCATCTATCAAGATGGGTGTATAATCACACAAACCCATCTACCAAGATGGGTTTGTGTGATTTGTGTGTGTTCTTACAGTGTGGAGGTGGAGGAACTGCATGAACACGCATATTTTGCATAAGCTTAGCTATCGTAAGGTCGCGGGTGAGCAAGGAAATTCTTTTAGTTCAGCAAAAATTGCCGGTCTGAGTATGTCGTATTGTTTTAAGATGCTTGACAGTATGTTACTTTGACGTACAACGTACCCAAACTAAGTCAGAATTAGTAAACGTCTAAGAGATGGAATCCATCATTTCTTACCTGAAAGCCACAAAATAGATAGAAATAGATAGGCCTCTTAAGGCTACTTTCATTAGGTATGTGCTGAACCAGTCTCTAGACACGGCCCGCGCCGTGACCGCTCACGATCTCACCATACCTCACACACGGAGCACCATTAAACACTATTTTCATTCACCGAAGTTGACCGTGTATTTACTCTTTAGAACTTGATGGATGTCTATCATTAGCCGACGCGGCATGGCTGGTGTTTACCGAAGATAAAGATGGAGTACTCGAGATTTTCGGGGGCTATTTTTAACGAGCTATTTTATTAGTTTTAAAAGAGGCCGTTTAGATTACAGTTTGAGGGTGGCTTTAGTTGAAATATTGGTGGGATTGGTGCACAATATATGTTGGTGCTGGATTTTTTTTTACTTGACAGATGGAGTAACGCGGGACAAAACGAAAATATCGGATTCATCATCATCATCATCATCATCATCAAAAAATATTTCAAAACAATGGTAAGAGAAGCCTGGTCAGTCTATTTTTTACAAAATGGTGTACCGAAGAATTTTTTTACTTCCTGTCCTGTGAAATTACACGCACTTGGCCATTTGTAAAAAAAATCATTACTTAAAGTTATGTTAAGAGTGCTAAAATTGACAATTATGTTTCGAAATATTAGGGTCATACTAAAAAAAAAATAGAGATAGGGCCGTATCGTATTTGCTTCTTTCGGCGCTATGTTTCTTTTTTACTTTCTTTTTACTATATGTATAGGATTATGTAAGTTTGACATATTGTTTAAAGATTTAATGTATTTTTCTCGTTATGCCCATTTTTCGTATTTTTTTTAATTCTTATTTATGCTTAATTTAATTGTTTAGAAGGACAAAACATAAGTGAAATAACAAAATCTAACCTGCGCACCGATGCTTCGTATCTCTGCACAAAATGCATCATAAAAGCATAACAATACGTTCTATATGACGCACCGATCCAGAAATACGCCAAACCGGCTTTATAATATCTTCATCAAGAGGTGTGTTCAATCGGCTATGCGGTTGCAATATTCATAACCCTGCACATATACCTACCAAATAACATAGGTGTTGTACTTGCGCTATAGGAATATTAATATAGTACAAGCGCGGTCCGCGGTTTGTTCCAAACGATAACACGTCTGTGCTACCTATAGAGTTCTTAAAACCAGTTTTGATATGCAAATAGTAAGCTAGGAGAGGAAAATTTGGTGTGACGATAAACAATTTATGGAACGTTGCGTAGAGAAACTTAGTATATATTTTACCTACATTGGGTCGTATATTCGGTTGACTAAACTTGTAAGCCCCCGCTCGAAGTAAGATATTGACATAAAATTTGCAAAAGGAAGGAAAGCAACCGATAAATATTACCTACCTATTTTTATTATATATTTATTGCGAGAAAACCTCTGACGGATTAAAGAAAAAAAAACAGACCAAGTTTAACTTTTCTCAGTCTTCAGTTTTCTTATGCGAGAAATATACAACTTTTCTGGATAAAGTATCGTCAGTGTTAATTTAGATTATAATCTATTTGTGTGCCAAATTTCATCCAAATCTGACGAGCTGTTATTGCATAATTAAGTAATAAACATCCAAATATCTTCGCAAACTGTCTCATTTATAATATTAATAGGTAAGGATAGGATCATACGTTTGATGGCGATTATGGGAAAGAAACTTTTTCGATGACTTCTGTGACGGTATTTTAAATTTCCGTCAGATAAAAAAAACACTATCGACATATTTTGACATTATCTTCCAAAAGTTGTCATTGTAAGTGTCAGATAGATCATCGTAAAATGACTTTTTGGAAGTTTTAAAACAAACACCATCTATTCTAGAGTATAGAGATTTATTGACAGGTATGTTTTGGTAACATATTTATTTTTATGAAAGTTAATATTTTTGTTCAATAATTATAAGCAAGGCCAAGATAAAATAGTAATTTAATTATTTCATCGTTTTAATCAACTCATTAACATACTGAATGGCTGTTCTGTTTTCAATTTATTTGACAGCTATATAATTTCCTACGTGCTAATGAATAATTACATATAAAGTAGGGTGTAGGCTTTCAAGATGCTTTTAATTATCAATTTATAATTAGAAAACATGTATTTAAGTTAACTAAAATTAAACGCAATTAGGTACTATAGAAGTACTTAGATGTTGTTTTAGTATTTTGTTAATCCGAAATTTTTAAGGTACATAAATACCTATTTCTTCTTTCACACAGAAACTGTTTATTGGATACATTAGTAATTTTTAAGAACTTAATGAATTAACCGAAAATTATACTCTTAAAAATTCAATTAGACACTTGAATGCACTTTGAAAGTTTATGAAAATATCAACACTTAATATTGTGACTAATTCAGCTTATATTATTTAGACAATATCACCGCTTTGCTAATTTCTGATCACTATCACCTAGCCAAAGTTATTTCACTTGTAATTTTTTCTGAAACCTATTAAAAAACTGATGTCTGACGATTTATTCAAGCGGGTCAAGCGTGACCCCTATCTCAATACGCAGATGCGTGCGATTCGCTTGCACCGTTCGGTATGTTGAACACTCATCGTCGGAATTTATAATACGATCTTTCAGATCTCGAGATAAACACTAAAAATTGCATCGGTAGTAAAGCGCACTTTGTCATTTAGCACACCCTTAATATCGATGTTGGAGTCAGATAGCTCCGTGTTTATGTCGCTTAAATTAAATTGCCCGTGTTGATTATTGCGATGCCGCTTTTTGTATGTTCGCAAATTTATTGCTCCAGCGTTAGCTTCGCGAGTTCTACGCTTTTGGATGTTTTAAATGGTGTGATTATTTACAGATATTCTACCAGCGTAAATCATGATGTAGGTATAATATGGCCGCGTGGTAACATCAAACCATAAAGCCGTACGACGCCCACAGTGCGGCCGTAATAAAATTATATTCCCATAAAAATCAATATAAACACCGTAACAATCTATAAAAAGCGCCACGATTTAGCTTAACGTCTTCATTAGGCGCTGCACGACCTCCTGCGCAGGTCTCGGTGCAATCTCCCGCTCGGCTCGACTGTACTCGGCGCAATTTGCGTTGTTCGGGTCCCGATTTGTCGGCCGGACCGCAATTCTGAAAGCGCCCGACAATTTCTTGTACGGCAATTTCCGAACGCGAGCGATTGGAGCACTCGCTCTCAGGACTTTGTAATTGAGGCTTTGGGGCAGGTCGCAATTTTAAAATTACCGCGATTGAGTGCTCACCTCTTATTGCATACTTGCTGCAACGAAACACTAAAAGCTTTAAAATTTACGACTGATTCCAGTAATTTTCGTGGGAGATTCATTAAATTGTTGTTTAAAACGATAAGTTGGTGCCGAGCATGGTGCCTTATTCCTTAGTACCAGTGAAGATATATATAAATATAGTGCCGATAAAACAATTTTTGCACAAGTTTTTGAATCAACACTATTGAAACAAAATTGGCGGATGTCCGTCATTAAGTAATTGCAACACGAAGGGTGGCCAGATAGCTAAAAAAGTTTCATTCTAAGTTACACCCTTGCGCCTGCGGTTCACATTCTTGTCTCTAATTATCTGTTCTTTTCAGCCAGACCACTTCTACGCCGCTACAATTTCTATTACCGTCACCTTTTTTTGTGAAAGAAATATAATTGTACAACCTGAGCCGGTGTGTACACCAAAATGATTTATGCTCCGGGGCTAGTTAATTGTATTTTTCTCTCAAAAAACGTAGGGCATTATCTCGGGGCGCTCGACAGGTAACAAATCTTGCTTTTTAAATATTATTACTCATCGTATTCGATTTGGGAGCGAGCGCGCTACGATGCTTTATCACCACCTACTCGGCGTCCCGCGGTTCACGATATTTTCTGGTCCCCCTAAACTTTATTCAAATGCGACACACATTCGTCTAGCCGTCTCACTCACGCGCGCAGCCATTAGTCACTGCCCGCCTATTGCCGTCTCGTACTCCACTAAAATAGACTGTGTGCCCAAGCGCAAAGTGATCGTGTCAAAACTTTTGTATAGAGCCGAGTAATGGCTTACGAAATTTTTCCCCTACCTCGTGACTTTTTTTGTACAGTCGAGCTAGTGTGCTAGGGTTGTAAGGTTGTGTAGGTTAAAAAATTGGGCCGCTTTTGATATGGGGTCCTACATTGTGGCGTAGGTTTTTGTGCGGCGGCAGATGCCTTCTCCGCGCTAGGTGCGTTCGGAACACGATCTGTTATATGGACAACAGTGTCAGTAGTAAACAAGGATTTGTATAGACCATACGTATCGGTCAAGTTCACGCCGCTCAAGATTTATCGCTCCTATTATTTAATAAAGATTTTACAATCGATCGAGATTTTAACGTTCGATTAATTGTTCTATAATTTATAGTGTTCCAATAAGAAAACAAATAGCATTTGCATCATATTAAATAGTGTTTTGTGGAGTTGGAGATTGTTCTTACGTCAGTGAAACAGTGCCAACATTAATCAGTTGAGTGAGTGGATGAAGGCATTAAAAGGATTTCATTATTCGTGAGTATTATCAATAAATTTACATTAATTTTCGGTATCGACATTTAAGGATTTACTTAACATTTACAACATTAATTATTTACTTCCAAACCCAATTAATTCTTGTTTGAGAAGTGTTAATTAAGTTTTCATACTCTCTAGTGCCTTAAAAAGAAGAATGTAACAAGTGCAGCAGAGTTATTTGAAGGCTCTGAAACCGATTGTCAACTGTTTATCTCGAAACCTAACCATTTATATGGATCTAAATATAATGCTGCAATACAATAAATAAATAGAGCTCTTACCGCCGCGGCCCGCTGATCCTTTAAAGAGCAAGTAGGAATGCATCGCGATAAAAGATGTCATCCGGATTCTCAGACCTAAAAGCAAAATCGTACCATATTATGTGAAACTTCTTTCTCAACAATAACCACCCTTAAAAGTTTGAGTTAAAGCCCAGTTCCGCATGACTGTGATTTTTATTTTTTTCTGCGAGACCGAGCCAAAGGTTCTGACCTAGCTTTGGGAATTCATAAAATCAAAGCCGCGACCGATTCGTTTCATTCTCCGAAGTTAGCTCCTTTTATTTTGATATCAGAGTCGGACAGGGCCTTATTGGATTTAGTATTGAAATCTGTATTGCCTGAACAAGACCTACTTAATAGCATGGTTAATTAATACACTAAATATGAATCACAACTTAGTAACTAGAAAATAAATAAATAAATAATTTATTGAATCAGGCGTTACTCTGCGGAGGTCCATATCAATGAACTAAAAGAATTTCGTTGCTCACCCGCGACCTTACGATAGCTAAGCTGGCTCTTTTAGTTCATTAAATAAATAAAAATTTAGAAAAAAATCAAGGACCACCAGACAACCTGGATTTACGTCGAACTTGATTTAAAAACTTCTCTTAGAGGCTCCGCAAAGCGGATTACCTTAATACCGACATACTTGCAACTACAGGCATTTCCCCTCACGCCCTTAAGGATTTTCAAAAAGCCACGAGCACAATATTCGCAGCACCTGAACTGAATCCAGTGCTTTTATCACTTCCTCAGATAGCGAATTCTTTCTCAGCGGCGAGGAAATGAAATTCTTATCGTGCCTCGGTTGAAAGAAGCCCACTTCTTTCTGTTATCCGCGGAGGAAATGTATCGGGGGAACACCCAACGCGCCTGCAATATCCAACATCTGATTGCCAAACGGAATCAAGGGAAAATCTCGAGCTCAACCTAAAAATACATCGCACAGTAAATATTTGGGGTGGATAAAACTGAGTGGATTGCTCTGATTGAAAACGATTTAAAAGATGCTGAACGCAAAGATCTTGATGCAAACGCGGAAGCGATGACAACTAATAAGTAATTGCGTATTATTAGCGTCGGGATTTATGACGCTATCGAAATCACAGAACGCGTTTTAAAACTTTTTAACAATGATGTCCCCTTTTTCATCCTGACGCTACACTTTAATTTACGATCGGTCCGCGCGGGCAAACATTGCGTGCCTGATGTTTCTAAAAATGTGTCAAACTTTTTACAAAGTTCTTTCATTTAACGGCGTCCTTTCACTGCAGCCTTGCCCGAGCTTTTTTCTCCTGTTTGTTTTTAGTCTCTATTGAAATGTCGCGAGTAAAAAAATTTGAGCAACGACGTAAAAAGTGGACACTCCGTGAAATAATGAAATTTCTTTCTGCGGGCCGCCTTTTGTCTTTAATTATCCCTGCCATGTCACGCTGAAACAGTATTGTTTTGATAAACAAAGAAGTGTTTTAGAAATAAAGGTCACCTTTAAAAACTTCACATTAAATTGCGCAATTCAAAAAAACTAATGATCTTTTATAGGTGTCGTTTTTTTACAAAAAGTGACAGCACCAATCGGAAATACTAAAACGGCGATTACGATTGGAGATTTATTTCGTATGTATATCTATCGACATGCACACTCGTTTAGCATAATCGGTTTATTTTAAATTTATAAAGTGTCCCTGGTCCTTTATTGGTCGAGGCGGCGAGGCACAACCGGTCTGGAATTAGGTGCTCTCGGCACATCTTCCATGCGTTCACCTAATGCGAAGAACCATGATTTTCTTTCTTTGAATCCTACCAATTCATAGGATCTAAAACTTTACAATAGTTTGTAATTACTTACTTAAGAAGTATAAATTGATTGACACCTGTATCAGATTTATTGTCCAAAAATATTTATTAATAAATAGTATTTAATTTTGGCACATTATTATGTATCGTCAAAATCATATAAAAAAAACAGGTGAAAAGCATTGACTTAAAAGTAAATTATCCAAGTGCCGTAAAATTATCATGTTTATTCACAATCAGCTATCGAAATTAATGAATGAGTCGTAAATTTCGTTAGAGTGGTTAATTTTATTTGATTCTTGCTCTTAAGACTTTATTTCGTTATCTGATCAGAGTTAAACACCACAGAGCTGAGGTAGACAAATTTATGTGTTTATAATATAATAAAATCTACCGAGTTATGGCCCATCGATAGTCAATAGTATACGAATCCATAGTATCGTAAACTAGAAACGGAATTAGTGTCGCCGAAAATGGATTTAAGATATTTAGATTTTGATGCAAATTCGTCGTGGCCAGTACGAAATGTTTTTAAATACAACCGACCAGCGTTCGTTTTTCGTCGTTCGAGTTTTTAAATGTAGCGTTGCGTAGGCGCATGTATTAGATTGCGGTTAAAGATTTTAATCGGTCTCAAATGTGGGAAGTGAATTTATAGTTTTTTTTTATTTTTATAAATACGATTTAGTTTCTAAGAGTAATTTATCAGCGCTCATTAGTGGTCTGTTGGAAAATTGAGCTTCCTCACAGTATAGTAGAAAGCCCGAGTTTAAAATTAATGATAGAGCGCATTAATTACCTTTTGTCACTATGGGAGGAAGTTTATAAAGTTTACCTCATAAAAAAATACAGTAAATTTGAGGGTAGTAATTTTAGGATTTCACATCAACAAAGTGCGAACAAAATGATAATATGTATTAGCAAATAAAATCAAAAATGAAAGAGTTCCCTTTAAAGACCTGTTTTTCGATGCAGTAGTACGGAAACTTTTGGGTGCGAGACCGGCTTGCATTTTTTGGTTTTTTTAACTAACAAATATTCGATTGTTTCGTCTAGTTTTCTTAGAAGTCGAAGTAGACTTATCCACCTTGATCAATATAAGGCCGGGTATACATAGAGGGCCGAGTATAGCAGCTGGCTGGCCTGTTAACTGACAGCTTTTAGATTAGGGCCCCCTCCCTCCGCGCGGCTCCCGCCGCTCGCCCCTCCCAAATTGAGAGCTCCATGCCGCGCCGTTCTAAATTAGTAACGGTTACCAAATTGCTTTTTAATTTCAAGTCCGTTATTAAGTACATGTTTTTGAAATAAACCGCTTTTTACCCGCACTGTAATGGTGAGCAGTGATTTTGTTTTAAATAATTAAAAAATGGCTCCGCCGATCATAAAGTTATTTGATGCTGCGCAACCGGCCGCAATAAGAATAAATAATTGAATGCAATAAGAAGTATCGCCGTTCGATATTGAGTTACAAGTAACAAGAACAACAGTCGGACATTGAGAAATATTTCATCTCATCGTCGGTACTCGGCAGTTGTATTGTGTATTTGGATGTGTGTTTTTCGATCTTTTTTTTTCGGTCGGGCCCGAGGCGCGGCGGCCGGCCCTGCCCTAGTCGCGAGTGTAGCCCATCCCTAATTTTAATGGCTGCTTACTCCACATCCGCGATAACTAAGTGTGGAGCGGGCTTTGCTTCTCTCTGATGATGATATACTGTCTTCTATAGTTCGTGCTATTAAAATGCAGTAAAGTATGATCGACACTTCTTATAATGCGTTTAGCGCACGCAAGTTGGGTGCTTGGTCGTGTGAGAATCATATTAGCCGTTCCTTCTAATTTTGTTTGCATAGCGGTAAACCGTGACTAATTGCTTGAATTAAACTACCATAAATCTCTCATTTATTAGTTTCGAGCTCGTTACAGACTCACTACATAAACAGAATGCTTTTTTTCTGCTTAATGAAACGCTGAGAACAAGAGTGATGACAAAGATGACAATAGTAGGTTTTTTTCCAAGTATCTATCACGCATGGTGTAATTAACGCTATATACGTTTATTGAAATCGACAGTTACTTTAAATTCATCAGGTAATTTTATCACAGGTATTACGTTTTATTCTTAGAATTATAGCGGCTTAACATTTTTGGTGCCTTGGTCTTCTTTATTGCATTTTTCAATCTAACCATTTGATTTGTGATACTGCGATATCATTATGATAGTTGTGGATAAATGGTTTCACAGTAGATCACGATTTCTATGGCTGATAGGTTGTACTCTGCGTCTGCATCAGCCGTACCTAATGTTGATTTCTTCAAAATATGCCATTCCTTTGTAGCGTTTTTTCAGTATTTAGTCGAAGAATTAAAAATAAATAAATAAATTATTAATTTAGAATTTTTGTGAGAAAATGATGATAAATACTAATAAATAGCGATTGCGGATATAGATCAATAGTAATTGTTTGTTTGTCGTAATTATGCACAACGCAACAATTCACAATCATCGAAGCGCAATAAATCTCCGTTTTGCAGAATAATTAATTCAATTAAGTTAATGAAACGAATCCCATTCGGATCGCGGTACGAGACGTATTAATACAAACTATAAGTCATCCGGGTGCACTCTCCGAACCCTTCCCCGCAAGCTGATGCGTGAGTTATACCCGGGGTTACACAGGCCCGGTCCAGCGTGTCGGATCGACCGCTTTTTGTTATATTCAACCCGTAATTGCTGAAAAGTTTTCACGCCATAGCTCCGGTCACGCGTATTTTATTACTACGAAATTGAATAATTTATGACGCCCGGCCAACCATTGTGCGAGAGCGGCCGCTGAATTTTAATATCGACATTATGTTTACGCCTGAAACCGTGATTAGCCAGGAGATGACTCAAATGACTTATCAGTGCGCGGCTTAATTGCGTCCCCCCAAAAGCTTCGCGAGATTTATGTATATTCAATCCCGGTCACCTAATCCCGCTCGCCGGGTCAATCCGGCCCCGGGAAAGGTTTTCCCGGTTATTTTCCGTAGAACTTTTAATCCCGCTGAATACCGACATATATCATAGCGGATTAAGAGGTTTAAATTGGAAGTAACCGACGTCCGAAATAAATTTAAATCGGCTGGTGTTCAGTACCTATTGTGATATTGGCGCCGATGCTAAATGGGAGCCTGTTTTATCCCGCGGTTGGTTCGTGTGTGGAGATGCTTTAGATCTCCTTGCACGAAGCAAGTTCATACTTATAGCTATGTATATTCTGTACATTAGGTTTTACTTACATATGGAACTGTAAGTACCTAGTGCTCTAAGATATGCGGTCACAGCGCTCAAAATGGTTAAAAGGGGAAATTCTCAAGTGAAATATCGTTTACAAAGTCTTTCTTTACCTAACCATAGCATGCGACTTAAGATGTTTTTCCTTTAGTTGCTAAAAGTATTATTTATTCATTGTAAATCTTGGCCTTATGACTGTAACACTGCCTGCTGTCAAAGACCAAACCGCGTACCAGGGAAGAACCTTTATACTACTAATGTTATGTCGACATCCCATATAATCTCCCAAAGAAATCGTAGTGAAATCCATTATGAAAAGGTTTCACCCTGGTATGTGATTCAATTTCCTCGACTGCATTGATGTATCTACTTAGCTCGTGCCACAGGATTCTACCTGTTTTTTTGTTCTTTAAATATAATCTTAATTGTAATCTACTATAAAAAGATTAAATATTTTTTGTACCAATATATCTCTACATGCTAATTTTTTGAGGTAAATAAACTTTAATAACGGTGGGCGTTAACTGCCTCATCATAGTGTGAACATTATAATAATTATTATCCAATCAGATTACTAGTTTTTGCAACAACAACAATCTTATGAAGTCATGTAGGTACCGCAACAGAGATAGATCTATTTGTAATCTATAGGTATGTTTAATTTGTAATGACCTGTTACGCTAGTATATAATACTGATTTCTAGCCAGGAACAAGCAAACAATAAAAACATGTTGTAGAAAAGATGCCAAGTCTCGATTGGGCTTATTGTCGATAAAAAGTAAAGGAATCTCGTAAAAAGTTCTTTCAAATGGTTAAAACAAAGCATGTATGTTCCTTGCTGAATTTTTTCCTTTAGAATCTACTATGCCTAATTATATGATCTTAAAAACATTGTCAACATTTATTTAACAAAAAATAATGTTTAAAAAAATATAAATTGCTTACGTGTAGGTTATAGTAAGCAGTACTAAACATTCCAGGATACAAGTTTTTGAATAATATTAAGTAAATACTGTAATCGTCCTAATTCAGACAAGAACAATAGTGAACGGTAATATAAAAAAAAACATTTTAACTACGTTTATCTCAGTAAAAATACAACCACAGATGTTATAGGCGCGCTGAAAAATACTTGTAGCTATATGCCTGCGTATACAAGTAGGTACAATATAACACACTTTTATACATATAGCAGTACAAAATTAAAACGGGTGCTCGAATAAATCACGAAAAGTGTCGACTCGGCTTGGAACCCCCGTCCCTTTAGAGTGCCCTCGGCCACCTGACCTGCCAATGCAGTGGGTTTCTATAAAAATGGTTTATCAAGGATGCATTTTATTGGCGGAGGTATCAATATTATTATGTTACCACCCCGATATTTGGATTTTTTTTACTACCCAAAACTTTAGGAACATCCTTGTTTTTGTTAGGGGCATAGAAGTAAGTCGAATGTCTGCCAAATACCGAAATTACTAACTATAGGTACTGGGTAGGTAGGCATATTTTAATTTAAAAAAAAGTTTCAGTAAATGTTTTAACTTCAAACATCCAACATCTTCATATCTTTTTAGTTAGGTATAATTTGTACACTGGTTTCCG
Source organism: Choristoneura fumiferana (assembly GCF_025370935.1). Lineage (NCBI taxonomy): Eukaryota > Metazoa > Arthropoda > Insecta > Lepidoptera > Tortricidae > Choristoneura > Choristoneura fumiferana. The sequence goes on from NC_133484.1 coordinate 13,070,244, forward strand.
TCAAACAAAAAAAAATCCCTGTGGAAAATGTGTCAATTTCCATTTTTAATATTTGTTTATTGCAATCGTGAGAAGAATATGTAACTATATACCTGCACATTTCTATCACTTAGCATAGCATTTATATTTACCTACTTACCATCTGAGTATCTACCTCTACAACGTTTCATTATACCTGCTATATACGTGCCTGTACGGTGTGAACGTGGAATTGTGAACATAAATCATTAATCAGATGCGTCATTTGTTGCCCCGAAATAATTAATGGGTTGCGTGGCGCTAGCGTCGCCTCTTTAAAACGCAGTTACGGCCTTATGTCGTTCGCGCGATTCGTATACCTATAGGAACTTGATTGTAGATTAGGTATAGTGATAGTTTATTTCTTTATTTTTGAGTTTGAGATAAAAAAAGAATAAACGACTGAATGATCTTATGCCAACTAGATACCCATTTAGAATACTAAATTAAAGGTGAGGTTTTTACTTCAGTTTATCTTGCAATGCAACGCTGTTATGTAAAGTTAACAATGTGGGTGTAATAATATTATTTTTGTGATAACACCAATTCCTCTTAGTCTTGGCCGCAGGCCAGAAATGTCTGCTAATTAAAAATGCTACGCATTTGAATACAATTCCATGGTTTCAGTGGCTGTTCAAATAAATTTCTTCTTCATTAATCTTTTACAAGCCGTTAAAACACTATTAAATCTATCAAGAATTATGCGATTATGTTCGAAACAGAATTACAATGCATTCATTTTACAAAGAAATAAGTGTTTTGTGTCCATCTTAAATAGGACTATGAGAATTGTAAATATAGGTTTATTACAGACGCGGCGTACTAGCAAAACAAACGAGACGAATTTTTAAAACCACTGTAAATTTCTGTTAAAATTATGATTTTGATATTTTTCAAATCCTTGACTTTGTCAACTTTGTAAGATTCTTTTAAAAATAAACAAATCATTCTCGGTATCAAAAATTATAATAAATTTTAGACACATATTTCTACAATTTTTTTTTAATAACTACTAAAAAGCCGTATTTCTTTACGCCCTTTCAAAAACAAAACACAAAAGGCTAAAAAGTTAGTTACCGCACCTAATCAAGTGCGAGCGGTATTTAGGAAAGGGCGTAATTCAGCGCAGGGTTGCCCCGGGCAATATAGGACTGTCCTGATTAATGGATGTGAAATTGTTCCCCTACACGCATAGATAAACGCTCAGCTGTCGATGATGTATAGTGGATTAGAGAACTGTGTGGTTTACTGAATAGTAGATAGATGTTTCATAATCAACATGTTAAAAAAAATAGACAGCAAAAACAAACAACCTATAAAAATATAACAAAACAATTGACAACTGCAAAAACATTTTCAAAACAAGCTTTTACTTAAAAATGAGAAAATTAACTTTAGGTAAAAAAGCCATCAATTTATGACAACATAATACTAAAAGTGTTTTTTTGAGATATTGTGTTATATACATTCGGAATCAGTGATTTTTTTTTCTCTCTCGTTTGAGCTATATTTAAAATTTACACAAAAAGTCTCTTAGTCAATTTCTCCTTTCAACCGCCGATATAAAATCTAATCTAACCTTTTTGTAATATAAGTATCTCATCACGCACCAGCCTTTCATTATTATAAAAAAATTGTAATGAAAATAAAATTTTGAGTTTGGTTAATTAAAACTATAAGTCCTTTTTTGGGCATTTAAGTATAAGCTTGTCTTTAATTTTGATATTTTTAGTTATATTGCAGGTATAATCTGTTGTAATGTGGTATAATTATTACGTTTTTTTTTTAGCTTAATCAGATACCAGAAAGTGATTGCATTGGATTGCAATACGAAGTGGTGCGAATACGATGAGTGCGATGTGAACTTAAATAAAAGCTCGTAAAAATGCAGCATGAGTGCACGAGAACAACACATTGTATTATAGTTGCGGTGTTTCACGTGACTAAAATAGTTGGTGAGATTATTATCTGACCACGCGCCATTGTCAACGTTCCGTTTTACGCACCTTTCATTAACGCAGTTTAACCTTACGCTTTCAATAAAGGTGAAGAACGTAATTATACCAACTTAGATAAAGATAAATTCAATTACTACCGCTGAGCGCCAGCGCTGGGTGGGCGAGTAATTGCACTAATTACGTCAATACCACTATGTTATTAGCTTTGAATTATTGATGCGCCGTAACATGATAAATGATGATTCGTTCGTTAACTAGATACGGATATATAAAAAAAAGTTGAAAGGGAACTTTGTAACAAGATTAATAACTATCCTTTTGTTTTCAAACGATTGGGTGTGAAATATTTCTGACTACAGAATGATTTAATAATCATTAATTTTAATTCACATTGCAAGAGGTGACACGTTAAACCGTTATTAGATAAAGTTTTTAAAACTTGGCTTTCCGCACTTCCGAGCGTCGAAAGATGAATGCGTTCATTCATTGCTCCAAAAATTAGACCAGCACTTAGTTCATCTACCCACCAATAGATGCCGCTGTTAACAAATTACTCGTTTCCGAAACCCGACGCGGGAGCGCTGCTATCGAGCGCAATATCTCCCGTTTTACTGTTATCAACATTGTTTATTGACATTCTATTACAAAACAGTAAATAAACAAGCATGTAAGAGTCATAAAAGTGCCATAAAAGTCATTTGTCACGAGAGCGAGATTGTGACGTAGCGGAGTCTCGTTCGTTCGCTGCCCTGGCGCTAGATGGCGTTGTTTTATGTCAACATTGACGGCGGCCGTCGGACGATTATGATGAGCACATAATTTTTTACGACGCATTAAACTTGATTTTAATGGTCGTTCCTTTTCAAATATTTACTTACTAACACGTGTTTATTGGTAAAATGATTATGATTTGTGTGTTAAAACAAACACTTTTTTACCACAGTTTGAGTGTCGAATGAGTTTGAGTAAGTAACTACCTATCCAGATAAGTTTTATGGATCTAAAAATTGAATTTGTTGATTTTTGAAAGAAATATTTTTTACCATTTCATACTTCTATTGGGATTTATTGTGTAATTTTAGTAATCGAACCCAGTTTTTAACCAAAGCGTGTTACTTAACGAAAAGCTTAGTATTAAAATTTATTACAATGCTAGCAAATAAAAAACAAGCGTAACTAACTTAAAATATCTTTTCCGAAAAAGGGACTACTTTTTAAGATCTCTTTTAATAGGGAGCCTAAATACCTTCCCTTACATTAAAGTCGCCAGACAAAACTCCATTGCTACCACTTATCTCTCCACACAGGGTGTAGTTAATACCAAGGGTAGGCACCCCTAAAAATTAAAAATGGCCGCTAGCCCGATCGGCCGCCATAACTCATTCCGCCGCGCCGCGCAGTCATTTGTCTAGCAAGATGTAAGGGTTGGAGGGGGTGGTATTGTCATGTGGAGTGCGAAAAAGAAATACAAGGAAAAGAGATCGAGAGTGCGGTGAGATCTTTAATTGATTTAAGTGGTAATTTTATGAGTTTAAAAGACTGCGACAACATTATAAGAAAGAGCTTAGTTTAGAATTTGTTTGTGTTTAGATAGGGAAATAGGTATTTGTTTTATTAAAAAAACAGGTACAAATATCATTATTTTGTTTGATAAGGTACCTATATGGTTATATTATGTATGGGTCTTTTGGCTGCAAGAATTCAGGCTTATTATTACTAAAGTTAAATCTTGCTGTCGAATTCAACGAATACGTACATATTTATTTTAAATGATAATACAAGTCAAATAAGTTCAGGGATAAGTCCGCCTTTGTTCTTAACCCTTATCTGTAACCTTTTTGTAGAATAAAGAGTATAAACAAACAAACAAATAAGTACAGTCAACAAAAATCGCAATCGATAAAAACCATACATTAATCTATTTTTAACAAAATTTTAAATCTGCCAATTTGAATTTACCCAACCATTAACATTATACACTGACGTACCAAACTTTCTTTTTTTACAATTAACATAATGAATTTTCCACCTCGCCTACATACACTATAAAGTTATCCAAATCTATGTTTATGAGTCTCCCGCGCCATAAGTTAGAAGGACAGGCTATGCCTCTGATTAGGTTTTCGGAACAACACTTATGATTCCCATTGAAAATTAAGTTGTATCTCAGTAAAATTAAAGTGTTCTTTCCTATGTGCCTTTTTTACATACTTCAGTTAGTTTGTCAGTGTTTGCGTGATAAGAAGCAGTTTCGGAACGCACCGCACGCACTTCTCCGAAATTATTTTAATAAGCCGGTTTCCCTTTGATTTTGTTTTCTTCTGAAACTAGAAAAGCATTCGTATAGAGTCATAATTAAGAGACTAATGACCCCTCGGGTAGGGAAGTTTTGACAGTTTTGAAAAATAATGGAAAGTACCAAATCATAAATGCTTACCTATAAAAAATCATATTCTACAGCTTCAAGAGAACGTCACCCGAACCGAAGAATGATTTTAATTTCATACCTTATTTCCTTTTTCTTGAGAAAAAAGTGGTGATCATACCGAGCGAGTGTCGCTTGTAATAGAAACAAAAATAACAACTGAATTGATAACTCCCTTCTTTTATAAACTCGGTTAATAATAAATACGACGACTTTTTAGACTGTACGTAGTCTAATTAAAATATTTCAATATGTCAAAGTCCTAAATTTTTTGTAACGACCTAATTTATTTAATGAAAGCTCTTGTCTATTTTTATTCCTCATTATACATTGGGGAGTATTGGATAATTAATTATTTTGCGGAATAAAAAAGTCTTAGACAGCGTACAGGTCAAATCTATGTACTTAATAAAGTCACTTAGAATTTACAAGGAGATGTAAACCATATAATATAACAAAACTCACTTGAAATTTTATTCAAAATGACATCTTGCATAAATTTATTCTTATAACATCCAAGATAAATTTCCAACCTCAGTCATGCGTAAGACATACCATTTAGTTACAACAAATTTATAGTGTCACTTCAGGAAGAGAACTACGAAAGAATTTTTGACTTCGATCCAGTACAAACAAATAAAACTGTATTTATAGAGGCTGACGCTACTTCAGTCAACGAAGTAATAAAACTAAGTAGGACAAAGATTTGAGCTGAATTCACGGATTAACCCCTTTATTCTTAATCTCTTACGAAGCTAATGTCAGCTAAATACCATCTGTCTTTACGTATTTGTCACTATGACGCTCCCCTTAGGAGAAACAGCGAAGGCAAATGAATTAACATCCATCTTGTATCAATCAGTTAAAATTGGCTTGACACGCTACCGCGTACCTATATTTAGACCTAAGTATTTCACTTTGGTGGCTCAGTAATCCGAGGTATATCTTGACCAAATTTTACCACTCATTCCTATCGTATGCTTCAGGCCGCCAATCTGTTACTAACCTGATCCAAATTTTGTCTATCTATAGCTGTCTTGGTAATCTACTTGGTCTTCCGGCTAGATACTTCAGGTACCTATGCTCTGTATGCTCTCTAAGCTGCGGGATCCTTGTTCATACCCTCGAAATGCTATAAACGCTTTGCCGCATAGACTTTACAGACAAAGAGATTATAATGTTGGGCTCACTCCCTCAGGTCTTCCCCTAAAAGGTTTTTCTAATTTAGCAAAATAGTTCCTTTTACTTTTAGGTATTGCAATTTTCTTGAAGATCTTCATCTCCATCGAAAACTTTTTAATCTTTCTTTCAGTGATAGATAACGTTCAAGCTTTTCTTCATTTGCGCAGTGAGTCCCATTTTAGAAAACTTCAATACAAATCCGACTCATTTAAAAAAAATGAAATCGTATTTTGTAAATTAGGTATATATATATTATTATCATAATACCTGATCGTACTCATAGTACGGCGTAAGTTAAGGAAGCTCGAATGTTGAATGCTTAATTTTCTAGTTTAACACGATGAATCTAAGCTAAGTTAACTGAAAGCTTATTTTTTAGAAAACAATTCGGTATATCTATTGAAAATGTACTACTCAATTGGTAAACACACCTTTGACATCTTGTCCTCGATTTGTCTGTACGAGTAAATCCCTTAGTAACTAACTCAGTTTATTTCTTTCTCCGTGACTTACAAACGCTAGCTTGCTCCCTTAAGATACGTATTTATCAACTTTAAAGTTTTCTCAATGAACAATTAAAAGCGAACCAAACCAAAAATAAATCACATGACAACTCTATCTTAACAATAAAGCATTCACATTCCCAAGATTGTTATCTCTAAAATAAACTTAATGCATTTAAGGCTAGTAGCGACACGGTTAGGAGACAATTTGCAGTCTTTCTAAATGCCTTTGTAACCATACTTAAACCCTAAATCCGTACGAATAAAGTGTAGAATCTTTTCACTCACACGCAGATCTAAGTTTGCATTTCCACAAGCTGTCAGTTGCATCTTTAGCGGACTGTAAGTAAGGGTATTAAGGGTGTTTTTTCGATGATTTTGTTTGGTTTTGACTTAAAATAAATAGTAAGACCTAGTCGTGATCAGGGATCGTGATTGCGACACCGGGCTGCGTGCCCTTTGAACATGGGTACCGGAGCCGTGAAAAATCGCCTTAACATATGCAAGCCTGCCAGCAGCGACGTTCTAATCCAAGGAGGGATAGCAAAAAGGAAGAAAGTCTGTATTTGCCGCCATATAATTGGATTAAATAGATGTATAGTCAAGGGTAAGTAACTAGTTGAAGGGTCCACGGAAGGAGCATGCATGTACATGACTATTTAGACTGTTAGTTAAACTATTTTACTCCAATAATTCATTATATCTACGGACTAGATATAATGAATTATTGGAGTAAAATACTACACTAGAGGAGTGATGTCATTAAAATACCAATAATAAGAATTTATTGTGAATTTTCGTAACTTAATTAGATTGAAATTTAAATAAATTTAATTTTAATAATGTTCAATGTCAAATACATTAATCATAATTATAATAAAAAAAACAGTTATACAATAAAAAAAATGTCAAAAAACACAAAAAAAGAGAATAAATTACATAATAAAGTAAAACAAAAACTACTCCAAATCAAAATCAAATCAAAATATTATTATTCAAATTATTATTTTAAATATTATTACTAATGTCAACTAATATACTATCTTTACTTAGAACATTAATCAGCTCTATAAATCTTCTTGTGAAGAATTTCTCGACTTAATTATTGTTATTAATTCTATGAGAAAGTGCAACACTTAATATCCGAAAGAATAGATTTTTCAGGAAAAGCTTTGGGCTTTAAAAATATTGTCATTATCACAAAATTGTTTTATTTTTCTAACATAATTCTAGCAAAAAACTTCTATAAATCACGACAAGGAATACACCCACGGAAATAACCTACCAAATTCGATTACTTTGCATAGCTTGTTTTGTGCACTGTACCATTGAACAATACAGCAAATAAGCTCCGTATGACACGCGAGCATTATGCGGTACTATCTCTAAACTTTGCATAAACTAGCCTATGAATTATCCGGTCGAATATTGTATTGGTAAGTAAAAAAATAGAGCAACTTAAAATAAGCGTAAATTACAATTTTAAGTAATTTACTTATTTCTATTCCATATGTTTTGCTTGCCAAAGAGATACAAAATAAGACAAACAAAAGCCCATGTAGATATAAATATCTGTGTTCAATTATAGTACCTAGTCGCTTAAAATATAAAAATATTTCCCACTGGTAAAGGTACTCTTATTTTCGTCGTATCCTAAAATTTCTTGTATTTATGACCTTGAAATTTTTCACGAAAGATATGCTTTTCGAATCAGAATTCCGGCCTCTTAATTTTAGATAATAAATAACTACTATCCAAATGGTTTAGATAATCGTTCTGGATTGTAGGATGGAATCTACTGAGATTTATGTGCATAAAAACTCAATGATAGGTCCTAATATAATACAACATGTAAGAATTTTCAATCATCATCAAGATAGTGCCTTGTGGAAGTTCTGTATATTTTTTCATTTCTATCTTTTATACGTACCTATACCTTTTTAAATGGTTGTAGCACCTGACAAAGTCTTGGGTCTAGCAGCTGGGATCAAATACAAGGTGACATTTACGAAATAAAATAACGTTATTGTATCTCATTCTCGCATCTTTATAGGTATACGGAACAAAAACCATGCAGTAGTTGTAAAGGTTATTCTAATGTTATTACTCTATAATTTATGGTTTGAATTCTGTTGTAACTAAGATAGCCAGCTTCAATTAGTCGCATTAAAAATAACTTACAAACATGGAATTTTCTATGATTATAGATTAAATTAATACCAAAGTCAGGGCGAAGCTGTAACGGTGGAAACACCAACAGTAACCACTCCCAAAGTAAAAAAAAAAAAAGTTAATATTTGACAGCTCAACTTCACTCAGACAACGCCATATAGGTACCTATTGGTTGCAGATGAAGTTAACACGTCATCATGATACTTTATCGTTTTAGGTCAATGCCCTCTATTACCAGGATATTAAGTATATTTCAATCCAAATCTTAGTATATTTGTATGCCAAGTATCACCTAAATAATTTTACCTGTTGTTGCATGATTCCAAACCTCCATTCGTCTTCACAAACTTGATGTTATGAATACTCGTAAATATTGTCATTTTTAAACTATTTTTTTATGCACGATCAGAATATGTAGGTATAATGTTATACTCAGAGCACAAAATTTGGCCCACTTTACACACAAAAATACCTATTTCTGAATAAATTTGAGGGCCACATATTTTGCCGCTCAGTATATAATAAAGTTAATGTTTTATGTCATTATTAAGATGCTGTAAACGCTTCTTTACAAGTAGCGCCATAGCCCATTCCTTTTTTTTATGAAATAGGGTTGCAAACGAACAAGTCCAAGTCCATCACATGATGGAATGTGAGCACACACACTATTATGCTACCACGTTCATAAATCTACCTCTGTCACATTACTCGTATGTCATTAGTAGGTATTCCCTACTAATCATTTGTTTTGATAGAGACGCCTTTCGACCAAAACTAGGATTAATTATTTAAAATTCTTACACCGCCTCCATACTAGTAAGGAGTACAAGGGGTCATAAAATATTATTACTCCATTCTATTCCGATAGGTACGTGATGAGTCCTGGTCAGTGTTCCGTGAATGTTAATGTGGGGTGTGTGTGACATCAATACGTTTCCGGGACGTGGCCCCAGTTCCAGTTTATTTCTGATCTTTGGGTTTGAAGGAATTTGTGGGAATTTTATCTGGACAGCTTTTTAATGGAGCTAAAGTAGAAAATATCAGGAGTTTAACAAATAGATACCTGAGTGACAGAAGGGAGTTTAACAAATAGATACCTGAGTGACAGAAGATTGTTTAAAATTATATATATGTCGGCGGCCGATCGTAAAATCCGCCAGATCACGAAATTTCTTGGCATATCGTGAAATGGCGCCATTTCATGATATGCCTAAAAGTTCGCCAGGCATATCACGATGTGCTGTGCCTGAAAAACAATACGGCAGATCGATTAGAAAAACGCATTCGTCGATATTCCTAGCTAAAGTAAAATTGGAGTGGTTAGTATGAATTGTGACCAGGACCGATATTTCATGATATGCCTAGGAATTTCATGATCTGCCTAAACTGGCCAAATCATGAAATGGCGGCGTTTCATGATATGCCTTGGAATTTCATGATTTGTCTAAACGTCACTTGGCCTAGTTAAACGGTGAGTTTGAACGATATGGCTGATGTCCCTTAGCCAATTCATGAAAAGGCGCCATTTCACGATATGCCAAGGAATTTGGTGATCTGGCGGATTTGACGATCGGCCGCCGACATATATACGAGTATATTGTTTAATATGCGTCGGAATTATACTTGTTATCGGTAGTTTTTCTCCCGTGGAAGAATAAAAAGTGGGTACTTTTGAGCCATTGATAATTCAGGAAACGCTTCTTAGGCGGACATGCACAGACCAGAATGAACGAAATAACTCCAAGTGCTAATCTAGTAAAAAGTAGTGTCAAAATATGGAACTATGATTCATAAACCGGGGTTAAGGATTTCACTTTTAGCCTTATAGAATAGATCGTGCTAGCGGCCCTTACTGCACTTCCATGACTTTAAAACTCTCAGTGATTTAGGCTGTATCAGTCATTCAGTCAACACTGCTACTTACATACTTTATTTATTTATTGGCAGGTATCGCTAGATTCTTCGATGGTAAATAAATTGACAGCTAGTGTGAAACACAGGATACGTTGCAGGAAAACTGCTACAATGCAAATAGGTATTGCTCGGTAATCTGTCCACACGTACGCATTCCTGCTCTAAGAATGCAATAAAAGAAGTTCGTGATTGTACTGTTCAATTATCGAGCACGTGGCAATACAATGTTGAAGTATTTTATTACGGCACATAAACATTCGGACGCTGCTTGAGAAAATTCTAATCCAATCAAATTTTATCTCTATTATACCATTGCTTAAAGTTCAAATTATTCAACGGTTTTTTCTGTCGCATGCAACTTATTTGGAACAGATGTATGGCAAAAGATATTCAGAAATCGTAAAACTTAAGTTCTCATAATAAGAACTCAGGAAAACACTCAAATCATTTTCTTTATAATTATTGACAGGGTTTTCCTGGTTGGTATGATTAATTCACATTTTAATCCGGGCTATTAAAAGACTTAACAAGGAAGACAAGCCGTAAAAAAGATCTCAATCGGAGGAAAGAAGTATCAACAAACGGGTAAAGAGATACCTAAGTAATAAAATTAAAAGCACTTAGATAAGTTGCAAATTTCTCTATTTAGAACCGAACATCCTAGCGATGTTTTAAGTTAAACGACTTTGCTTGCTGTTACGAATTTCAACAAATTTCGACCCAGATGCTTATTTTTTTACCATAAATCAAATGCTACCAATTACATAAAAAATCATAGAAATTACATGAATATTATCCTAAGTACGATATCAATTGTTTCACCCACTAAATTCCAATTTAAATCTCGCCTGCATTAGATTAAATCTATAGAGTTAGTGTTCGCAGAGCTTCATGCCCAAGCCTCGTTTCGTTTATGGATCAGTCGAGTGAGCTACTTGATTGCTAGAGGTTTATTACATGTTATTACTTGGCGGTTACAGTCTAAATGTTTCTGCGTGTGGCAGATAAACAATATTTACAGTTAAAACTGCATTAAAGAGACCGTTTAGATTAGGTTAGGTACGTCGTTTAAACCAATAATCGTTAATCGCGATATTATTTAATTAAAACATTAGGTAACAAAACAAGGACCTGTTCCTACAAGTTGGCGTAACATCCTGTAAGTCGTTATAATAGCTGGTGTCGCTATAAATTATTTTAACGGTATAATACTTATAGATTAAGTAACAACATTAGAACTATTTTATAAAGCATGCAGATCGTGATAATCTTTAGCAAGTTTTCGATATTTTGGAGCATTTACCGACGTTATGATCACTGACAGACATCTGTTGGTGCACTGTGTCAATAAAGCTAAAGATTGTAACAGTTTTTAATGCGTAACAGACGTATTCGTAATGGAAGGTAGACCAAAATTACTTTTAATAAGCTCCCAAATATCCCAATTTCTACACATGATCTTAATGCACGCAAATGTGTCGGAATATCAGAAGCTCGTTAAAAATGACGGTCTCCATTCTGTACATCTACAGGCCTATGCCTAATGCAAGCTTTAGATGGTATCAAAAACGTGCTGAGTCTCAATGCTTCTCTTTTCTACCAGGTCAGATATTGTTGTATAACTGGCTAATCAAAATGTTTAAATTTCTTATTCTTTACTATACATTGTATTCTATCTGATGTACGTATGTCACTTCAATAAACAAAGTCAAATACAACATTCGTTATCAGCACGAAACTCTATATTTAACTGAGTATTACTTATAAAAACTATATATTCTTTATAAAAAGTGAATCTACTAGTTTTTTCCAGTATGTGCGTTTATAAATTATGAAAATCTGTCATTTTTCAATAGTTCACGAAGATATTTCATACTATTTTTTGTGACGTTGTGACATCAAACAGCTGTGCGTATAAATATGGAAAATAATTCGATTTCTGCCATAAAACCACTCATAAACAGAGACGGTTATTCCGTATGGAAATTCAAAATGCGTATGTACCTTATGCATGAAGAGTTATGGGAGACGATCATCGGATATTCTAATGATAGTAAAATTCCTACTGAGGTAAAATCACGTAACGATCAGAAGGCGTTATCTAAAATATGTCTCACTTTAGATGGTATGGCAATAACTCATGTAAGGTCATGCAAAACAGCCAAGGAAGCTTGGGATGCTCTTTCGTCCGCTTACGAGGACAAAGGTTTAGGGCGACGTATAAGCCTCGAACGGAAACTCTACAGGTACTGTCTTGATGATTTTGATTCCAATATAGAGACGTACATAAATGCTGTCATGTCAACTGTGCAAGATTTAGCCGACATTGGCAAAATTATGGAAGATGCTTCAATAGCTGCGATTCTTCTTGGAGGTTTAAGTCCTCAATATGCACCTTTAGTAATGGCTTTGGAAAATTCCAACATAGACATTACAGTGGATTTAATTAAGACCAAATTATTGAATGAATTGAATAAACCAGCTATAGATAACCCAGGTACTGCTCTTCGTACACGAATGAACCAGAACAAACCTTCTACATCCAAACCGAAGAAACCTATTGTGTGTTACGACTGCATGGAGCCAGGACATAAGCGTCCAGATTGTCCCCATAAAAAGGATAAGAAGAAGAGACCCGTAAATCACAAAAATTCTCTATGTGCACTGAATGTCAATGACGGATTAGAGCGTGATAAATGGTTTATTGATTCTGGAGCTTCAGCACACATGACGTCACGAGCTGATTGGATGAATAATGTGAGAAGTTCGTCTATTGGGACTGTAACCATTGCAAATGGAGATGTACTGCCCAGTAAAGGCATTGGAGATATTTCTATCACCACTTGCGGTCAGAATACTAATATAAAGAAGATTACTGATGTAGTTCATGTACCGAACTTGAATTCTAATCTTATTTCAGTGAAGAAGGCAGTAGATAAAGGTTTTAACGTAGTTTTTGATAGAACTGGTTGTAATTTTTATGATTCTGATGCTTTTTCTTGTACAGGTGATGTAATTTTACATGGTTCTATATGTGGTGGACTGTATTCTCTAGACTGTACGGTCAACCCAACGACTCAATTATCTGCTTTTGAGACCCACTCTGATGTTTCTAGCTTCAAGCTCTGGCATAGACGACTAGGTCATTTATGTCGCATCGGAATGGATCAACTGAGGAAGGGACACGCAGTGGGCGTGGACTACTCAGAAGTCGATAAGGAACCATGTATCCCCTGCATTGAAGGTAAGCAGAATAGGAAACCCTTTAAGAAAGTTTCACATAAAAGATCAACTTCTGTTCTGGAACTTATTCATTCAGATATTTGTGGACCATTGCCTGAAACTTCATTTCAAGGCAATAAGTATATTTTATTTTTCATAGATGATTTTTCTCGTATGACTTTTGTATTTTTTATTCCTTCAAAAACGGAAGTAAAGAACAAGTTTCGTATTTTCCAGTCCACAGTAGAGCGGGAAACAGGAGCAAAGATTAAGATATTGAAGAGTGATAATGGAAAAGAATATGTTAATGCTGAATTTTCGAGATATTTACAAAATGAAGGAATTCAACACCAAACAACAGTTCCCTACAGTCCTCAGCAAAATTCTATTGCAGAAAGAACAAATCGCTCAATTTTGGAGAAAGTAAGGTCAATGCTTTCTGATAGTTCCCTTTCTCCGGCTTATTGGCAAGATGCTGCAGAGATGGCTGTATATCTTAAAAATAGGTCTCCTCACCGTGCTCTCAATGGGAAGACGGCGTACGAGAAATGGTATGCTAAAATACCAAATCTTTCTCATCTGCGTGTTTTTGGATGCAGAGCATTCATCCATGTCCCTGAATGTAATCGGAAGAAATTGGACATGAAAGCATCCGAGCATATTTTCGTTGGATATTCAGAAGATCCAAGAAGTTATTATTTCAGAGATATTAGATATCCCAGAAGACTTGTGAAAAGCAGAGATGTTACTTTCTTTGAATGTGATTTTCAAGATTTGAAAGTAAAGACAACTTGTAAGTCTGATAATGATTTAACTGAATCAGCAGTTGTACCTCTATTGCTTAGTTCGCAAGTAAACTCGTCAAATAGTTCAGATAGTCGAACACCTGTCACAAGCGCTGTCATCGAAAATGAACAGATTCAACCTGATATTGTAGATATTATATCAGAAGATGTTCAGTCTGATATTAATGTCGTGGAACAGTGGCATAACGCTGTTACTCCAAATGTGTCAGTTCAACCTGTTATTGCATCTTCATCAGAAGAAACTGAATCTAATACTGATTTTGTAGAACCAAGGTACAATTTGAGACCCAGAAAACCTAATTCTGCTGCCAGTTGTGTATGCATGCAAACTTCATCCCCTCAGCTGATGGATGAACCTACAACTTATACACAGGCTGTGAACGCAGAAGATAGTGATAAATGGTATCAAGCTATGCAAGATGAATATCAGTCACTGCTTGAGAAACAAACTTGGGTTCTCGTTGATAGACCAGATAAGAAAGTCATACCTTGTAAATGGATCTACAAGCTGAAGAAAAATGCGCATGGTGACGTAATTAAATATAAAGCCAGACTTGTCGCGAAAGGATTTAATCAAGTTTATGGTATTGACTACTTGGAAACTTTCTCTCCAGTCGTTCGAAACTCTTCTTTACGCATGTTGTTCGCATTGGCTGCGGAAGAGGGAATGAAAATGCACCATTTAGACGTTGATACGGCATTTTTAAACGGAATTTTGGAGGAAGAAGTGTATATGAGTCAGCCGGAAGGATTTATAAAACCTGGTCAAGAAGATAAAGTATGTTTACTGAAACGATCGCTTTATGGCCTCAAACAGGCTTCACGAGCATGGTATAAAAAGTTGACCGAAATTTTACAATGCATAGGTTTTAACCAAACTCCTTCGGAAGCATGTATTTATACCAAAAAGTTTGGTAACGAGTTAATAATACTCGCTTTCCATGTCGATGACATTGTCATTTTGTACAAAGAAAATAAAACGCTAAATACTGTCATATCTGACTTGCGGAATCATTTTAGTTTGAAAGTGATTGGCAAACTTAGTTATTACTTAGGTTTAAATATACATTACAAACCTAATGAGATTAAAATATCTCAAGAAAGTTACATTCGTGATTTGCTACAAAAGTTTCACATGATGGACTGTAAGAGCGTTCCTACGCCGTTGGAAACTAAAAAGTTTCTGCCGAGTGAGAAGAATGTAAGTGAATCTTCATTATCCTATCCGTATCAGCAATTGATAGGCTCACTCAATTTTCTGGCCGTTAATACTCGTCCAGACATTGCTTTTGCTACATCATATTTAAGTCAATTCAATACTAAATATGATAAAAGTCATTGGAAGGCGGCAAAACGTGTATTACAATATTTGAAAGGCACTATGGATTTGGGCATTACTTACAGGAAAGACGGTGGATGTTTAATTGGCTACGCGGATGCAGATTGGGCCAATTGTCCTATGGATCGTCGTTCATACACCGGATTCTATTTTTCTATGGCCGGGGAGCCATTTCATGGGAAAGTAAGAAGCAAACCACCATTGCCCTGTCGTCCAGCGAAGCGGAATATATGAGTTTGTCCAGTGCGGGTAGAGAGGCTGAATTTCTGAGGCGATTGATGTGTGAACTTACTGGTATGTCAACTGTTATTACTATTTATAATGATTCACAGTCTGCCCAGAAGTTGGCATTGAATCCGGTTCACCACAACAGAACCAAGCATATAGACACAAGATTTCATTATATACGAGATTTATTATCGAACAATATTGTTAATGTCGTATATATCAATACTTTGGAGATGTGGGCTGATGTACTAACTAAGCCATTGGCTCGTATCAAGCATCAGAATTGTATAAAAGGAATAGGTTTATGTTTATAATCTTGTTTTGATTACGGGGGAGTATGTTGTATAACTGGCTAATCAAAATGTTTAAATTTCTTATTCTTTACTATACATTGTATTCTATCTGATGTACGTATGTCACTTCAATAAACAAAGTCAAATACAACAGATATTGTGTCCCAATTCCCTTTAATGACCTCGACGGAGTCCGACTTTGACCGTCACTCAGCTCGCTCACGTAAACGCAGCACCGATCTAAATCTGTACCTGTGCCTACGCATACATAGTTAATCATTCGTTAGCATACCAATCTGCATGCGTAACGTCCCGCGCCAATGCGCGAATGTCATTAATAATTTCGACACTTGGTGATTAACATTTAGAGGCGTTCGTATTGGTCGCTGCAACGTGGGCGATCGAGCGTAAGCTGTCAAGTACACTGAGATGCGGATTGATTTGTTTTTCATAGGTGTGTAGAAGCTAGGAATCATGGGTTTATTAATCTTTCGGCAAAACGTTTGGCACCCTGATTCATTTCGCAACTTTTCATTTCCCATCTAATAATTGTTTAATATTTCTGAAACTGTTAATTTTTCAAGAATTTTATAAAACTAACCTAATTGAACCTAAAGGGTTCTAAACGATGGCCCTGAAATAAATCCTGAAATATTTACAGTTTTCGTAATAAATAAAAGTTGAGAAATGAAACAGGTTACCAAACGTTACTTGCGAAATAAACGGATACCGGAATCGTGTGATTGATGATTGCTCTTTTTCCGTTCTGAATAATGCCCTACCTTATTTTTAATTTAAAATTGAAATCAGTTTTGCATGAAATCTTGAAAAGGACGTAGGATAGTTTATCCCAGAAAATTGCTTAGTTCTCGCGAGTCAGTACGATCGAATTCTTCGCAGACAGTGTCGCAGACAACAGATATGTAGTATATGTATTTATATGAATAAAGTCATGACATGCTACGACAAATAAACAAAGCACGCTACGGCACCCTCCGATACAGCGCTTTTATGCTGTTTTGTTACCAATGTTTTTTACATGTAGCTGTTTTCTGTTACACTTAATTGCTCGACTGGCACGAATTATAAGCTTTTTTAGCTATAAAAGCATATTTTTCTAACAATTTATATAATAAAGCAACTATTCAATGAAAAATGATTGTCACTA
This sequence comes from Choristoneura fumiferana, assembly GCF_025370935.1. Taxonomy (NCBI): domain Eukaryota; kingdom Metazoa; phylum Arthropoda; class Insecta; order Lepidoptera; family Tortricidae; genus Choristoneura; species Choristoneura fumiferana. The sequence continues at coordinate 13,087,472 of NC_133484.1, forward strand.
GCTGCAGCTGTTTTTGGTCTGTTACAAGATAACGTCCAAGTTAGTAACTACAAGTAACGAAACAGTTATAATATATTTTCATGTATTTCTAACGCATCCCTCCCATGCCCCCTTAGAGTAATTATAAGAGCTGTTTGAGAAGTGTGTCTACTTGCCATCTGCTTATCCGTAAATTCCAGATGTAGGTGTCTACCCTCCGGCGAGGATGTTAGTCCGACAGGTGACAAGAGGGCGCATGCGTGATGTTGATAATAGTGATAATGACACCGAGTGCGACATACCTACATTATATCAGTTTAATCGACTTAACTTGTAACTTGGGTTAATGTAATTCTATAACTATTTGCTCTAACTGAGCTGTCAGAGTTATACATGTTATAAAAAAACTTGTAAGTGACTTACAGCATATGGACTGTTTCATATTGTGTGTTGAATGTAATCCAATATCAAGGTGTTAAATAAAACACTTTTATATTAGCTTCATTTGTAAGGTCAAAACGATGAATTAGGGCCTTTACACACTGCGTTTTTTAAACGCGTCATCAACGCCCGTTTTTATCGAAACAAACGCGATACGCGCACAAGTTTTATGCTCTACGGAAAGGAAAGCGCGGTGTCAAAGCGCGTCGTCGACGCGTTTAAAAGCCGCAGTGCGCAAAGGCTTGGATAATTACGATAGATACGTAGAGTTACTTGTGCTAATTATTTATTTCGTGGTAGAGTCGTTAGTTCACTTTTACAGGAGTGCGTATTATATTATGGACATTCGACATTATTTTAATTTTTTCCAAGTTCGTTTATGGATCGACTCTTTTTGAAACACTACTGAGATCATCAATTACTGTATTTAAGGTGCTCCACGAGGTGGACTGATGACATAGTGATGATTACAAATAGTCCGATGGTTGCGGTAAGCGCCGGACTGTGATATCCTTTGTGTGAAGCCAGCAGTGTACGTCTTTCAGCTGATGATGATGATGATTTTTGTTCGCCTTTGTACATCTGTTTTTGATTGATACTTATCTGTTATTTTTATGTGTTTTATGAACATTGAAGAGCATACATATTATTATAAAATGTTTGCTCCAATCATACTTTTACCAAACAAGTAGGTAGGTATGCATGAAAATAGTTATACCTAACGTATATTCTCGTTTTTGTTCATTTCCTTCTTGTCACTCAATCTATTTTTGCAATGACTGTACTTCAGACTTCACGCCCCGCCGCCTGCGCACATCACAGAAGTTAACGCCTCGTAAACAAAACACTATCATAAATTACACACTGCATTTGTTATCGACTGCATAGAAAAACCACGAAGCATTCTCACGTTAATCAAACAAAAATTACCCGTAGGCTAACACCTTTAAGCACTCTAATAACTGCTTTAGTAACCTTGTTTGTATTGGCAAAACCACGAAAAGTAATCGCTCAATTTGTGCAAAAGTTGACTGTATATTCTAGCCATAAGGAGTTTTATGTGTGCTATGCGAAGTTTTTTTTTTAACAGACAAATGAGGATGCATTTAGATAGACTATTAGGAAGCTTTTCTTGCTGGCAGTTGAGGGTTGATTGATTTTGATCAGACGGATCAAAGTTGATACGCGTGGGTTATTTTTAGCACTTCAATATAAAAAGACTTCTTACTTGTGGGGTTACATTGTACGAGAAAGTTAATCAAGCAAAGTGTACAGCGTCGAAGAGGTGACTTTATTTTGAATCGAAAATTCTGATGAATACCTTCAATCATAACATAATATTAACCCTGTTGAAAGATTTCGGCTTCATTTAATCGTATTGCATAACACGTTGATTAATAAAAGGATGGATAGATAGATAAAACGTTTATTTGGAACTGCGGACACACACAATCAAGATTACAGAAATACAAAAAAACTGACCAAACTTAAAAGTAAACATTTTATATTGTGTCCACCGCTGCAATAATGCAAAATGGTCATGGTTCAGTGGTCAGCAGTGCCCATAGGAGCAAAACACTGATATTCTGCCGCAACCCAAAGGACCGAGAACAAAATATTACGTACTGCTTAAAATAAAAAGTACCTACATCAAAAATAAATCAAACAGTGCTAAGCAAAAAAAAAAATATTATCAATCTTGGACCTACCAACAACGAAAACGTATTTTTTATAGATAAGCTGCATCTCCATAGACTTTAATAGAAACCACTTTCTTATCGCTTTCATATTGTGGCAACGAGTGGAAAATATATTAGCATACTTTACCCCATCGCTCACGTCCAACAATTCATATTAATCCCGCATCACCAATTAATTTCCCTTTAATAATAACACCGCATGCGCACACGTTGTTTTTTTCATTAATTTCATAGCACGCATTGATATGCGAAATACCGCCGCAGTTCGCGCGTCGCATACATACGATTAAAAATCACCGCGGTAGGTGACGGCGTACCGGGCTTTAATTGAATAGGTGTCGTATCATATTGAGACTTCTAATTGGCTGATTTGAAGCGAAACCAGCGCTAAACCTACTGTGCTAGACGGACTTTCTTTTGGTGCGGGATGTCAACAAACGCTCGTGGGGAATAGCAAACAGTGAGCTTTTTAGTTTTAGTGAAGCACCACTGTGTAACATGAGCAGCTGGTTAAACGTCTGAAGTAAATTCGAAGAGTCCAATTTTATTTCCTTCTCACCTCACTCCCTTTTGAATCACTAGCCCTAGAAATAGAATGGAATCAGATAGCTATGCACGCTTTGTCGCGTCAGATATTGGTGCTGGTGAAAATATCGCGCAATTTAATCGTTGACCCATCGTTAAGTGTTTTCACACAAGTTTCATGATGAATTCTGTTGAAAAGATCTGATAATAAGTCACTATTCAGTTGCTTTGATAGTAAGTTGTAGTGACAATAGGCTGGCCACACCGCTCGGAAGAACAGATTACTATTGGAGGAGAAAGGTTCTCAAATGGCGATCACCAACTGGGCATTCTACTGCAGCCGATGGACGCAGATTAAGTTTTCGTTCAATGTGGCATTCTAAGGGGAAGATCTTTGTTCAACAGTGAACGTCTTTTGGCTGATGATGATAATGATGATGAAATTTTATTAAAGATCTGGGCGGTGTATGAAGGATGAGAGCTTCAACCCGTGGTCCGATTCATACATGTTCTAGCAAATATCCTTAACGATACAGAGGAGCAAAGTGACAAATATATTTTTGATCGACATCGGATTTAGGTTTTTATAACTAAGCTTCTTGATAACTTTAACTTTGCTTTACTGACTGAATTTTCTATTTGTCGTACTTATGTCGAAGCAAATTGTGGACACTCATAACATTCACCTGTCGAAACTTGCACGTGGAACTGGTTTGCAGTGTCCCCGTTTTTTCTTCGAATAAAATTAATTAAAGTCAAATTATGTAGAGATTAAAATATCCAAACTAAGATTCTAAATTCAAATTCAAAAAGTTTATTTTAAACCACGTGTGCTCTACGACTTATACGAGATTCAAATAGGAACCTAAATACGCTGTACCTCTGTCTTATTTGATTATTTTCTAGCAAAAATCATCTTTCAAATGATTTGCTGGTTCACAGGAATAAAAAATTTACTACGAACATATAATTACTCCAACAACAAGAACTTCAAAAAATAATTCAACTTGTCTTCAGTACAGCATAAACTGCTCCGGCATTTTCCGGAACAGTAGAAAAAGATGGCAAGTCCATATTTAGAATATATAATAAGTACACATCTAATGGATATTTAAGATATGAGAACACTCTTGCTAAGAAAAAAGAAGCTTCACTGGCTTTAAATGAGCTTAAGAAACCATTCCAACATAATGGTATGGTAAGTAAAAAGTACGTCATTTGAATTAACTTGACACTCCCATAAATTTATTAATAGACAAACAAAGTTCATATGCAAGCATGAAGAAGACTAGCTCGTTTAGATCCAACCGATGCAACCTAACTACACAATGCTGATAAACATGAGCATACACAAACAATTTCAAAACCTGACTGATTAGGGCAAAAAGCAATCAAGTCTATCTATTGTTATGTGGCCTTGAATCAGTACATAGTCGCATTACTATTCTTCGACACGCCTGGTTATGTGCACGCGCTGGGTGGCCTGTGCGAAAGTTTGAAGACTAACATGTGCCTAAACTGTACATCGAATACTGATACACGGTGGACATAAAATGCTATCAGGTTTGTATCAGTATAAAACGCGGGGCAATGAACGGATGTGTGCTCCGTAAAGAAAGCATTACAACTTACAAGTATCTAAAGCGAATATTTTTAACGCCAAAAGGTGCTCCATTACAGCTTTTACAGGTACCTATAAAAGCAGCACTGGTAAAAAAAACAATTATTAACCCATACGAATTTGTTTAACAGTTATACTACGTATTTATTAACTCGTTAGAAATTGTATGTGGTCAAATGCAAACTCCAGAAAATTATCTAGGTACTAGAATATAAGTATGTACTAGATTTGCAAAATAATAATTTAGGATAGCTTTTTTGTCGTAAAATAACATATGTACCGACTGCAAATAGCTGAGTAACTAAGGCAGTCATTAAAGTTCGTGACAGACACCTAATAAACTAGTCCAAATGCAGCCAAAAACAGCCAACCTGAATAATTGATTAGTATGTAATTATTTTTATGACCGATGTAAACATAATCACGATATCTACCATCTTCGATTGGAGTATCACTCCCTACATTGATTTATGATGTCACCAACCCACTTAGCGGCTTATATTTTATAAAAACTGTCACGTACTGGATTTACGATCTCATCTACCGGAAGGTTACGACACACGCTTTTATTTCGGATACTTAACAAAAAAAGATCGTTAAACAAAATTATTTCTGATCCTCGCTGTAATTTGTCACGATTTCACGAATGCATAACTCAAACCAACTTAACCAAACTAAAAACAAACATGTTTTCGCAGCTAAAATAAAGACAAAAGACGATCATAAATCCCCGCTGAAAAGTAACCAAAGCATTATACAGTTGCATAACAGTACAGTAACAGTAAATAAAAAGTGGTAAAAGGAGAAAAACAGTGCACGAAACTGTGCGCTTTTAAATACGGGCGACGTGGAGCGGGCGAGGCAAAGACATTTATGTTCACTAAACAAGTAGTAAAAGTCACTACTTGAGCGTTTTTATGGCACTCATAAATGTCAGATTGCGGACTGGGTTAGCGGCGGCCCGCGCGGCCCGAGCGAGGCCCGATGTTTACAGGCCTTAATTGATTTGGAGCCATTTTTCAATACTCTTCAAATGTATTTTTTACACGTTTATGAATTCTGTTTATATTTGTCTTCTTTTTTTCAGGTAAACAGCCGTTAATCACTTTACGAGGCTCTCTTATTGGTAAGCGTAAACTAGATTTAACAGTTTTTTGCTGGTGTTGCCAAGTGTTGTAGGTCTAGACTAATTATAAATAACTTGAGCAACGTTGCGACAAGACCGCCGCCATTGAAGGCTTGGCAGCATACTTCCATGCCAAGGAGAATTCTTTGGTATAATGAGTAAAAAAACAAAACATGGTCGTCACATTCCCTCACAATATTAGTACGAGGCGGTGTAGTAGTGTTTTAGAAATATAAGACGGAAAAAAGAGATGGGCAATTTTCTGTATCATGTTTCTAAACTGATGAATGAAAGTAGGTATCCGCGTTATGTGATTTAAATACATTTATGTTTTTTTAGACTGATTTTTGAAATTGGTTGATTTGAGTACATATCGAATATATTAGGTAGTTGAAATGGAAATCACTGAATTTTAGTCGACAAAATATACTCAGCGGCAGAAAATTTGGCCCACTCTACATACAAAATTACCTATGTACTATTTTACCTATATTTGAGGGCCAGATTTTTTGTCGCTCAGTATACTTAGGTACATAGTCCTACTTAGAGAAAGAATCTTTCTATTCGATTTTTCTACTTTCAAAGCCGTGAGTTTAAAAAAACTTCTTTAAAAAAAAGAAATAACGGAATCTTCTCAGCTGCCCATCACTAGTCGACACAACAAGAGCTGCAACTCTAAAAGGCGTGATACGGAGACAGCTGATGTGAGAATAGGCAACGGGCCTTATGCAAATTCTTGCATCGTTAAACACCTCTAGTTGCGTTTCGTGTTGGTCAGACCTGACTGAAGCAGACACGATTTGTATGGCCGGATGCGTTTGACTGGCGTTAGTTTGCTCAATTATTGGGAAAATGCTACAAACAAGCGTTGACAATAAAGGCTCTGATATGGGTCGGACTATAGGAGTTATTTACGCTTTTTCGTTTGAGAAAGTTTATAGTTGGGGAGTTGCTACTTTGTTCATGACATGACATGTGTAGTGTAGTGATTGCAGAAACTAAAGTTGTAATTTTTCTTTGAGTTACAATTTCGTCACAATAAGGTTCTTATAGAAACTTCGTGATATATTTTTCTTATATTCTTCCCAATTGCTTTTCTAATCAAGCTGACATGTTAAATTACAGCTCTTAACAACATAAGATTCAAAAATAGAGAGGTGACAAACCTTCAGATAATAAACTAAGAAACTTAAATAGCAGTAAAAAGGCATTAGGATACATTTAGCATCAGCTTTCACGCATTTAACTAGTTTTATATGTATTTTAAAACAAGCGACACCTGACACGCGTTTTAGACTACAGTCTTTATTTGACATTTTATAAGCGATATAGAATCAATACGCAAGCCATATTTCACTAATGGACAATCGCTGCTAGTCTGTCCAAGGTTTTTCTAGCATAATAGACTGAGGGCAATCTGACAAACAGGACGTCTTTTTACATCTCACCCTTATGTTTTCTGCAGAAAATATGACTTATCATATTATCCTTGTTTAACTTTACAATCAAACGCCGTTACACTCACTTTATCATTAGCAATTTTCAAACTGAGTCTTTTAAGGCCACTTGCTTGAAAAAAATTAATCATGATTAAGATATGATATAATATGATGTGATACGATGCAGGTTGTATTTGACAAAAAAAAGTTTGTCACAATTATGGAGATTTTATTTTTTAATTACCTTACACCTAATGAATTAAAGTTTAGCAGTGGTTCACACACTAGGTCGACCCTGTATTGTGTGAACTGAAGTAATTATTTTACCAAAGGTGTAGTAACAAAGGAAGATGTTAAATTTTATATACCTGCTGCTAATGACAAAGATGATGATATATAAGAGTATCAGAATGTATGGAACTATCGAATTCAAACCAGGATTGACAACTAAATTTACATTTATTTTTATTTAGCAATTGGCCATTAGATAAGAGAAAACGCTGCCCATTACATGCCAAATGTTTAGAATTTCTACTTGTCATTTAACTGACATATTCATAAACGATTGCATTTATTAAGTACTAATGTTTATGTTTTTTTTTCTAATCATTTCTAAACACAAAAGTGGGATGCGAAAGTCGTGAGGTAGAAAATCTCGTTTGCGCTCGACTTCAGTATCACTTCAATGGTGTCAAATACCCGACCAGGAAATGTATTTTTAAGGCCGGCTATTAGGCTTTGCTTACGCGTGGTCTGGGTGTGAATTCCGTATGAAATGACGGCATCCGTCTACGGAAAGTTGGATTTACATACCTCAATGCGTATGCGTCTATGTAGGGTTATCGAAGAAAGAAAAAACGTTTCTCATTTTGTTTATTTTTGGAATAGAAGAAAAAGTTAAGGTCATTTAGTAATGGTCATATTTTAACCATTCTAAGCACCGATAGAATAAGGGCACCAGTTAGGCTGTTAAGTTTGTACTTCAGCTAGCCATAAGGTCAAACGACCTTTTATCTTTTCAATAGATATGACAGTCAGAAGACTTACCATTCGTGGAAGAAAATGATGAAAGAAATTATTATCATAGATGATGCGCTCTACCTAATTATACGGAAATGTAACTGCTTTCGAGATTTTAATATTAAACAGTTCGGTATTGCAATTAAATAAAACATGTGCCGCAGACAAAAAAACTAAAGGTTTTTGAATAATTTTTCCTAAAACAATTTGTAATCATACGACTATCGGCCCTAACTTATCGGGTAGTACACCTGCTGGCGGAAAGGGACACATGTATAGTGGGACGGTGACTTTTATTGACGCGCTCGCGTTTATTAGGAACGCTGCCTTCTTCGGGCCGGGCCGGCGACAGCTTCGCTTGCCGGTGTACTGTGGGGTTCAAGGGATAAAAGGATAACGGGGTGAAATAAAAGGTTCACTAATATGTTGCATAAAATCGAATGTCATACTGTCGTTTCCCATAAAAACCCTGAGCAGAATCATCATATCACCAAATTGCTTTTTGCATATTTTTTTTTTTCACATACTATTATTTCCCATAATTTTGTAATGCACAATATTAACATGACATAACATCAATCAGAATAATATTTATTATGTTCGAATAGTTACTATACAGAAAGATATATCTCATAGTATTTGAAGCTTATAAAATACCCCAATGTTGTTTTAATTGTAGTTCTGTGTAAACCACCATCCACCGAGATCCACGTATTACTTACTACTCGTGGTATTTCTCGATCATGTTTCTTGTACGCAGCCAAAAGAATTGGCAAATATTAACTAGAGTATCACTCACATAATCACACGCACTATATAAACGAAAATAACCGCTGGTATTATCTTTTTGCTGCTGGTATTATTGTGGGCAACCGGGGGATGTTAGTGGCGAGTTGTCGTTCATTGTGGCGTTCTAAGGGGGAGGCCTTTGTTCAGCAGTGGACGTCTTCTCGCTGCTGATGATGATGATGATGATGATTATCCTTTCACAGAAGGGTGTCTCCGATTGATTAAGTGTTACACAGTTCAATGGCTATAGCTGTAAACGCTAAAACACAAAAATACGTAGCGCATAATCTCTAACGGGGGGGCGGTGATCACTTACCATCAGGTGACCCGCATGCTCGTTTGCCAGCTATTTGATATAAAAAAATAAAGATTCACCTTTTGTGGATATGATTTAATGTCAATCATAATCCTTCGGCTTTATCATTGTCCGGTATAAATAATAAATATGTAGGTACTGTACTATAATTCACTTCAACGAAATCTTCGATTCTCAGGTTTTTACATGGTAGATACTTACGTTAATGAGACCAAAACCCGCTTTCGCCTTTAAATCGCCCCAGCCCCTCCATAATAAAACCACCGCCACTAAACGGTGAACTCGCTTTATGGCTTTTGAATTACGAATATAAAGTGGAAAATGAGCCATGGGAATACCATGGGAATACTATGGCTAGGCGGAATCTGTGTGGGAATGAATAGAATCTGTTACGGTAAAGTAGTATTTGAATTGCGGCGCCAATGCCGTCAATAAAGTGCAGTCAGTATCGTAAAACAGTGAACTTGAATGTGTTTGTTGTGTATGATTCTGGGAGTTGGATTTTGTATTTGGGGTTCCGTATCTCTAAATGAAAAACGGAACGCTTCCCCGAAATAAAAAGGTTATGATTATCTGGAACAGCATTTTTTTTATCAAATTGCTGGCGAACGAGCATACGGGTCACCTGATGGTAAGCGATCACCGCCACCCATGGACATTTACCTACAGCATTATTAGCATTATTAATTTTAAATCCATTTCTTCCGTGGATGTCGTAACAGGCGACCGAGGATATAGGTTAAGGTATACCATAGGCGACAGGCTAGCAACCTGTCACTATTGTACCGTTTTTTGTCTAACTTAAAACCTAAAATTGCTGAAAGCGGCGCCGAAACGGTAACGTTTCGTGTGCTCTGCCTACCACATTTGGGGATACAGGCGTGATGTTCGTGTGTGAATTTTAAATTTCTTTCTATATTAATAGTTTAATTATTTAACGGGTCACACAAGTCGGGTCGAGTGTATAGTTGAGATATGCTCGACATATTTCGAGTCAATCCTTGGTTACTCCTCAAGGCGAGCTCGAATGGAAAACCGACCGTGAACTTCGCCCCAGCGCTGTCGTATAGCTTTCTCGTATCGTATTCGTATCTTAGGTTACTCGGCGCGGCCGTGGGCAGTGAAAACTACCCTCGCCTTTATCACAATCACCATCAACAACCTACCTCTTCTGAAGATCACCGAGTTCGCTTCAAGAAGGAATCATGGATTGATTCGAAATATATGTCAGGCATAATAATATGTCGACTATTTTCCTCACTTACTCGTGTATCAATTTTGATAATTATATCTGTGTCTCACGGTAGTTTTACTGCAAATACATATAAAGAAATACAACAAATAATAAAAAATGCCCATGTCACGAAATGATCTCAGATCAGCAAACTGGCGGTCTTGAACACGGCTTATAAAGTACTAGCTTTTGCCCGCGGCTTTGCCCGCGTAGAATTCGGTTATCACGCGCTGTTCCCTCGGGAACTGTACATTTTTTCGGGATAAAAAGTAGGCTATGTCACTCACTCTCTGGCCCATAAACTATCTCTATGCCAAAAACCACGTCGACCCGTCGCTCTGTTTCGACGTGAAAGACGGACAAACATACACACAAACACACACACTTTAACATTTAAAATATTAGTATGGGAACGTACCAATATTCTGTTTAATTTTGAATCACTTAAAAAACAAAGATTTAGTAGGTACCTAAAGACTGCATTTCGTGCATAACTTAAGTAACCAATACCAATATAATAGCCGCTCTAATTAAATAGAGCGATCTTCTAAAAATAGAGCTTAGGTGCGTACACTGTAATGGCACCCTGCGCGATGGCAGCTCCTCGATAGCATTGTGCGCGCGCGCCGATGGCGACGGCGATACCAGCGCTCCTGTCTCCCGCGTCGCGCACTATCGGTGTTGCACGCAAATTATAATCGATACCATTATTGTAATATCTTGCTATTGTCTGTTGCTTGGTGCTGCTAGCGGGGAACATGGTTTTAATTGCGTGTTGACATGTCTGGTTTTTGTTTACTAGGGTTTATTTTTGTGTTGTTTGTTTGTTTCTTTGCGCACATAATTAGAATTTTTGACATAATTATGTACAAATCTCGGAATTATTAGGGTCTAATTCAGGATTAGATCCCGGGCGAGCAAAGTAATTGTATAAGTTCATTGATATGGACCTTCGCAAAGTACTTAACGCCTGATTCGATAATTTTTAATATAACATAAATAGTAAAAAAGTAGTTTTTATTGTTACACTAGCTGTTGCCCGCGGCTTCGCCCCCGTTGTTTTTTTTTTATTTTCTTCCATAATAACCTTTTCCTGACAGTAATGAACACAACAAAAAAAAATAGCGAAATCGGATATATATATATCGACGTTAAGCCAAAAAAAGTGACGATGAAGATACCTATTACCCGCGTCAGGATCCATAATATCATAAGCAGTTACATAGATGTTGTTATCATTTATAATTTTTAGTCCTTAGTTATCGCGATAATTATTGTTGATTATCCCGTTCAATCCAGTTTGTGCACTAAGTAAATGTTTTATTGAAAGAAGTTTAACTGATTTAAATAGCTTTTACCGTGTCAGTGCTTTTAAATAAGTGGTTCTTATTGCGCGTTGACACCTTTGGCTTTGGGTATTCAGTTGTGATTGTTTATATCAGAGGTAGCTAGCCAAATGTCCTCCATACTGTCTTCATACTTGCTGACTACAATGGTGACTTCATGAGTTGACAAGTTTAGTGGAGTCAGTACTAAGCCAGTAGTGGTAACAATGTGTACCGGTGTAATAATTATTTTATTGAGAGGTAATCAAAATATCGCTCACTCGTATTGGTGTCAAAAAGTCCAATTGAAACTGAAATAATTATCAGTTACGTTTGATTTTAGGTCGTATAATGTTTTCATGGCACTAGTGACATCTAGCGATTTGGTCCATAAACCCTCATTAATCTGTCATCTCCCAGGATAACAGGATCAAAGGAATTTGGGCACAAATTTGTGCCTCTGGGAGAGGACAGGTTAAGGTATTCCTCGTCAGTCACAGACCGTAAGCTTAATGTTTTTTTTCACGCATTACCAATGAAAAGCGCCTGAGCACGCCATCCACGCTAAAGACGTCTCGCAACTCCAACAATTAATTTAATAATCCATTGATTTGTCCAATGCTTTTCTCTCAGTAATTCATCAATTGAAGTGATTAACTTAAAGATAAACGCATAATTGGAACCCGAACCGTTTAGGGCTGCCAAAACAGAGAACCGTGCTACACTGCAAGGTGACAGTTACAGCAAAAAGTTCGGTGTTCTTACCATGTCTCGGGCCTTTTTGGTATGACGCCATTTTCGGCGTACGCGCCGGCCCGAACGGAATATTTCTCGTGCCTTTCGATACGGCGAGGATTATTATAAAAGTAATGAGCTGTCAGATTCACAGGATGACGCCTTAAATGTCATAACTAGATTGGACATTAAAAACCGTTGTTTAATTGGTGAGATGATAAAGCGACCGATATCGGTAATCATCATCATATCAACTGGTCCTATACTACGAAGTGCAAAATTCGATCTTCGTATCTTGCCGTCCCGCTGACGCTTATGTTATTTAATATGAGAGTGAGAGGGACGGTGCGATACGAACTTCGATTTTCGAGTTTAGTCGTCGTCGCTTGCCGATCCGCGATCTCCATTCGAGAACTTTTCGGCCCCAACGGCCATCTGATGATTTTGACTGTTGATATTCGTAGTTTTCAAGAAATGTATATACTGAACTGATGAAATAATAGGTAACTTTGCGTGTTTTCTTATTTATTAATTTTCCAAAAATATTCAAACATTACAGGTTAGACCTAAAGCGTTAGAACATCAAAAACTTAACTTTAATGACTAAGTAGTCTAGTCATATTAGTCTTATTTGTTTGCATGTAGGAGAGAACTTCTGGAACGAATAAACTGATTGAAAAAGATCTTTTCCTAATAGAAAGCTCCACAGTAACGTAAGCATTTCATACTGGGAATGCAGTCGAAATTTTGGCAAACTGCTTGTATTTCAATAATACCATTATATAATTTATTGAATCAGGCGTTACTTTGCGGAGGGTCATATCAATGAACTAAAAGAATTTGCCAAGGTCGCAGGAGAGCAAGGAAATTCTTTTAGTTCATTAATACCATTATAGTAGGAGAAAAAGAATGTCATACGAAAGTCCTTACTTAGCATTAATTGTTCAAAATGTGCCTAATTAAAAAAAAATACATGCGATAACTCCTATATCCTATATACCCCCTCAATCACTATGATGATTCATGGCATTACAAAAGACCCCACTCCAGCAATAATCAACCTTTTTTTGTATTATGGACCACAAATGTGTTCTAGCAATTCAAATCAAATTAAAAATGGCTGTTAAAATATATATTTTTATGCCAGCCGGGTCGCTCACAGAAACTTGGCACTCCGAAGGTTGAGTATAGCTGTGCTACTCCATACGACCATCACGTATTAAATGCATACCCCTTAGTATTAATCGACGTTGTACATTTGTGTGTAAAGCACCTATTCTAGACTATATTAGGCACTCTTAGCGTCTGCAAAACAAATGAACTAGGCAGGTCTAGTCAAACAGTCAATGACCCTCAAATTGAGCTCCGGCCATAAATCAATACACGCTCATAACTACACTTGTTTAAAAATAAAAAGAATATACATTCTAATTTTCAATCTTATACCCATCAGCAATAAATAAACTTCTGAATAATTTTATTATCAGTTAGTGGAATTATTAGATTTTTGTTACTTTCTAACGTGAGATACATAAATTTAGCAATCTCTCATGTCATATTTTTACTGCAGACTTCATGTGGCCAGTATCTTCATAAATCTGAAACATAAAAAATATTATTTTCGCATGTTTGTCTTTATTTGCGCCCAATGTTTTTATCGACTGGCCCTCAGGCGTATATCGATTGATCTAGGGCCTATTCAACATGAACCTAGAAATAATGTTAAGGTTTATTTAACCTAAAGTTTGAGCGAGTATTTTTTCTTCAGAAAGCATTTTCTGAAACAGTTTATTACTATCTGATGCATTATTTTTTTCAATTTATTTTGAGGCAATAATATAGTATAGGTATTGGTATAATTGCTTCACTCGCCTCATTTTAAACAATAACCTATCAAAAGGTAGTTAGTTAACTTTAAAAGAAGTTCATCCTAACCGTAACAAAACTTGTGAAAAGTTTAAGCAAAATAATTCTTGACGACCGGATGGCCAAGTGGTTAGAGAACCTGACTACGAAGCTTGAGCTTTCGGGTTCGATTCCCGGCCGGGGCAGATAATTGTATGAATAATACGAATGTTTGTTCTCGGGTCTTGGATGTTAAATATGTATTTAAGTATGTCTTTATCTATATAAGTATGTTTATCCGTTGCCTAGTATCCATAGTACAAGCTTTGCTTAGTTTGGGACTAGGTCAATTGGTGTCAAGTGTCCCATGATATCTATTTATTTATTTTATTTAATGATATTTTACTTCAGTTTTTGGGTGTTATTGGGAGTTTATACCTACTATTTTGGTAAGTAGGTAACAGATAGCAATTAAGAGGTGAAAGCCCTCAAAATGGGGTTAGTATGCTAAGACAGCACGCGAGAAACAGCTGTTTGTTACATAAAAGAGTTAAACGGCTATGGCCCATAAATTGACGACGTAAGGTCACGGTCCCGGTTTAAACGTTCAGAGCTCGATGCACTACACCGCAAAGTGGTCATTCGTTTCAAATAAATTACCATGTAATGGCGCGTTAATTTGCATACTCTACCCACCGATCTTACTCTAACAAGCGAAACACTACTCTAAATCGCTTTAACAGAATGCATCTCCCATCGCGCTACGTGTTTCATTCAAAAGCTCCGCTCAGTGTCGCCGCGGAGAAACTCGGAACTACAAGCTTTTTAGGAAGTTCGTGCACCATCCCAGAGATGGCGCTAGTGGCGCAAGGGTTGTAAAGTTCGTATTTGAGCCTGCTGAAAGCGAGGGTTGGATGAGTTTCGAGTTTTTGCCGCGGGGGATGTTTTGTATGCGGCGAAATGAAGTGGGGGAGAATATATAGATGGCGCTACGTTGAGAGAATTTTTGAAATCACACGTTGATAGTATTTTTATCAGAAGTTTACTTTTTTACTTTAATACTTTATTTTTACCTACGACGGAAGGAACGGTTGTTTTTTTCTTTGCACAGAAAAATAATGTTTATTTTTTCTTGAAAAAAGTTCAAGCGATTTAGATACCTGCAATTTTCATCGGAAATGATTTTTTAGATAAGCTTTATGGTGTTAATCGGCCGAAGGGTAGGTACTGCTATTGATATTATTCAAATTAAATCTTTTAAACTGTACTTTTCTTATGTGCTACTACAACACAAGCAATAATAAACCATAAATCCTTAATAATCTTTAAACCTTACTATCTGATTTTACAGTAAAAAAAAAAAGTCAAAATGTCCCCCAGGCTACGTAGCAAAAAAAGTTTGACCCAATTTGAAACCTACCTAGAACACGTTACATATTTCATGTTACATGCTATTACTTTTTTGATAACTTAATTAACCTGTAATCATAAAATCCTAATCAACTCTTCACAAGGCTATAAATTATTACTAAAATAATTACATTACATTCGTCGATTAATTACCCTGCCTTTTAGCAACATAAAATTCTAGTCCGGATATAATAAATTAAACAACTCAAAACACTGCTTAATTGCATAAGAAACTCTATTTTCCGTAAACCATTTACAGAAGCCTTTAATCCAATGTAACATTAACAAAAGATTAACATGTACAAAAGAAAAAAAACCAGGTTGCACAACGTCCCATTCTTATCTTTTCATGAAAGTGAAAGTGCATGCAAATTGAGATTCGCGTAAACATTCTAAAGTTTTCTATTGTAAAATAAGTATATTGTAGTTTAAGTACAATAAAATAAAAGTCGTAAATATCTCACCTTTACTATTGTGCTATTGTCGTTTTGACATGCCCAAGCTTTTGACTTACCTGTCATTGAATGGTATTCCGGTAGCTTTGAAGAGTTAAGTTGAATTTCGCTTCTTATATCTTTAACTTTGTACAAAGCGTATTGCTTTTGCATACAGTAGTGAAGAATTGCGTCAATGAATTTGAAATAAATATTATTTATTTCAAATTCCGGATTGACGAGATTTAAAAATATAATCATTGATTTTCATTGATTTTGAAACATACGAAACTACCGTGAGACTCGCTTTTCATTTTAAATGATAACATAAAGGATGACTCACGTCGGAAATGGAGTTTAGCTCGACATCGAGCATCGGAGTTCAACTAATCTCGATTTTACACGTGAGTTATCTGTTATATTATCATTTATAATCATTGATAGATAAATATCGCACGACAATTCTTTTACTATACCTACCTACAGGGTGTTTTCAAGTTCATCAGAAATACTTTAATAGATGGTTGGGTCAGTGTGACTGGAAACCCTTCGGAATGTCATTAATATACAATTTATAATTTATGTCATCGTTAAACCGGTTTGTGTCGATGCTGCATTCCGCAATAGTTATAAACAACAATATTTATGCTTTCTCTAATTTACATCATATTTCATTAGTATTTTTTTTATTGTGGTTGAGAAATTTTCCTATTCATTGACCTTATTCTTATATTCAAAATGTACGGGATAGGAAAGGGAGGCATGATTACATTTTGAACCAAAAATTCATATGAATAACCTTCACTGGGATGTTTAGTCAAACTGGGAAACTAACCCAATAACCAGCTCAAATATTCCGGAAGAATTTGAAGACGTCCTGTACAGTCAAGAATTCGTTAGCACTCCTGTATTGCCCTTTGGCTTTAGTCGCTGATTGACTCGTTCTTTAGCTTAGTTACCTTAAGTACCTAAGCCTATTCCTTAGGTACTGTGCCTTAGGTAACATCCAAATCTCAAATGCAAAATTAAGATGTTCCATGCATAGATGATTTATTCTCTCATGGGCCCCCGTGAAGCTTCAGACCCATAAATTGCTGCCCTCAAGGCGAGTGGACATATCGGTGCTTTATGAAGAGCGTATACTCGTCGACAGTAGGATGCGAAGTACTGTCGTTATGAATTGGTAGGGTAGGTTTACTGTGGCAGCGATAACTTACAGGCGTTAATGAAATTCAGTAGCGAATATGCACGGAACCACGTTTTTTTTAATTAATTAACGTGCTAGAAAGATACGAGCATATAGCAGACATTTTTTATCTTTCTAGAAAAATGAAATTTAGTACTTACGAGTTATCTGCGGTCGTCGTGATAAATGACGTCTTAGTTCATATTAGATCTTTCTGCCTAATTGACTATTTAAAACGTCCATTATGTTTTTTTTATTATGTAAGAAATTCAGCCACAGCTAGGTTTGTCAAATAATAAAGATAGTACTTAGGCGACCGAACTTTGCTCGGGCTAAATCGTTAATAATCGGTTTCCTAGAGATCGATTATTCATCACTAAGTTATAAGCTTTTGTTAAAAATATAATTTAAATGTAAACTTTTCTGTTGAATAATTTTTCCCGACCGTACTTCCATTGTCTTGTAACCTTCATTAAGTAGGTCATCATCATCATCAGCCGGAAGACGTCCGCTGCTGAACAAAGGCTTACTGAATGATTTGCATCCAGTTACACGTACTCTCAAAGTCTTACTAAATTTCAAGTCACCCTAATCACCGGAAGTTGATCAAATCTGACTTGCAAGATTTGAAGTATACATACAAACACAAACTTAGGTGTAACTGGCGTCTCTGAGTACAGTGGATAGTTATAAAGTGTTATAGTATTCTTCGCGCTCATCAATAATATGACTATCTCATTGGACATCATCACGGCAGTGTACTAGATCTTACTTATTGGGTCAACGTGCGCCCAAGAGTAAGGGACGTGATTATATGCTAGAAAGAGATGGAAATACATGAACACTAGCTAAAATTAGGCCATGTATAACGAACGGGTATCAGAGGTGAAGTAGTATGAAGTACTTCAAAAACTAGGTGGCTGCGTTCATTTCAAAAACCGCTATCACTGAGCATGCAACTGTGATACATACCGTCACAGGCCGGCACACCCGGCTATGTCCGCACCCGGGCATAGCGCCCGGTAGCTACCCGGGTATAAATCTGCCGCATCCGGCCGGTTGCCGCGCCGGTAGTGGCGACGATTATTCACCCAATATCGAGTTTTGGCTTCACTTGCTCGCTCCTAATCTTCGGTTTCGTCGCGACTGGATTTATGTTGCCCAGTGTGCAGTCGGCTACGTCTTGTTGTGGGGTAGTTTGCATCGTGATTACGTGTATGAGGACTGACGTGGGTACAATCGAGTTCATAAACGTGTGAACAAAAATTTGATCAAAAATATCTAAACACGTTTCTGCGCCGTTGACAAGTTTATGAACTCGACTGTACATTAGGTGGGTACACAGTGGAGCATGGATATAAATAATAATTACATCGGCCTGTCTTTGTCCACTGCTGGACATATGCCTCTCTGATTGCACGCCACTGAGCATGATCCTCGACCATTCTCATCCAGTTCTTGCCAGCCACCTTGCGAAGATCATCGCTCCACCTAGTCTGAGGGCGCTCAAGTCACGCTTTATAAAATGATATTTGTACATTTATAATATTTATATGTAAACATAAATAAAAATTGTGCACAGAAGTCTGTGCGTACTATTACAATTATTATATTTCTTTGCCTACCTACAGTCATCAGCACCGATATCTGACGTAACAAAGTGTGCATAAATATCTGATACGACTCTATTTATAGTGCCGGTAGGATATTTCAGATATTTTTGCACGCTCCGCTGTTACAGATATTAATGTAGGTAGGTGCATTTACCTGCCTGCAACTCTCTGGATGTCGTGAGTCCACCTAGTGGGAGACCTGCAAATTTCTCGCCTTCCGGTTTAAGGTTGCCACTAGAGAATCTTTCTCCCCCAACGGGTTCTTCGAGCGATGCCACTTCAACTTGCATAGTTAGTTCTTCAGTGATTTTTCTATTCTAAATTCTAAAGGCGTAAAGAAACTCCGAGCATAGATCTCTCCGTCTCGCTAGATACAGGCATCACATTCTCTTATTCTACACCAAAACAATTCCATCGTCGACCACAACTTCCAGTATAAACTTCAACACCTTACACAAGATACTCGTATTTACAAACATCTACAACATTAACCCTTGAACTTCCAAATGAATCCAAAAACCTGCCACAGCACAGCACTACGATAACAGCTAATGCGCTCGGTATATATAAATCACTTTGCCATTTTTGTTTTCAACGCACCGATAACTCTTTTGTCATAGGGTGATGTAGGAGTAGGGACCGATGGAGTTATTTATTTGGCTGTGTTTTCTTTGGTAGGAGAAAATTTCCTTTCTGTTCGCTTCATGGGTCAGTGATCAGATTCGGTAGCGGTGCTGGCCACAGGCGCTGAGGAGGCGGCCGATACTGAAATTTCAAAAAGGCGTGTTAAATTTTTTGCATATACAATCATTTAAGAATTCTCTAAGCCAGAGTCAGAATATCTTTATTAAAAGTACTTATGAATGTCAAATTCAAAAAATTCCAAAAATCTACCACCGGTTCGGAACCTCTGTTGAGGAGAATCCGTAGCATTAAAACAACTGAAAAACCTGTTTTGGATATTTCGAAATCTTAGGAATTAGCCCGAAACATGTCGATATAAACTCGATTTAAGACGTGAGTTGTCCGGATTAACTTTCATTTCATTTAGTATAGAATAGAATAGAATAGAAATGACTTTATTCATCCACAACACAGAATGGCATAACAAGATTAAAAAAATTGTATTGGATACTTTAAATTATATGCTCTAAACAAAAGTATAATGTTATCAATTAATGAGAGTGAATTTTAGAGACATGTTACTTGTACTTATCATCATCATCATCAGCCCACAGCAGTCCACTGCTGGACATAGGCCTCTTCCATGGCGCGCCACAACACTCTAACTGAAGGCCCCTCGCATCCATCCGCCGCCAGCGACCCTCTTAAGGTTGTCCGTCCACCGTGCCTCAGGACGCCCTACACTACGTTTCACCGTCCGTGGTCTCCATTCGAGGACTGCGACAGACGTGGCCAGCCCAGCGCCACTTCAGCGAACTAATTCTCTGAGCAACATCGGTGACTTTCGTTCTTTGTCGGATAATGTGATGACTGTGACTGGTAGATGCGTGACTTGTACTTATTCATATTTTACTTTACTATTTACATACGTCTCTCAGTTATACCTACGCTTTTGAATTTACCAGTTTGGGATTTTGACGCTAAAGTTACCCACTACACCATATCATTACATAACCGTAATAGGACATGTCAGGAACGAAATGTCAAACGCATACATGACACGCGAAATGTGCTAGTGTGCATAGTCTCATACTTTTCAATACAAAGAATATATTTTTGCCTGACTCGTTTCTATTACGGCCATGGTATGATACGGTGTTATGGGTAGAGAGTCGATGATATGACGCTTATATATTAAGACTAATAGTTCCAATTTACTACAACAAATAAGTAAATAGACGCGATTGAAATTCTCGTACAGCGTTTTTTAACACAAATTACTTAGCTCCAAATTACAAAAATTTGCCACTTCCGTTGCATAAAATGTGCCTTAAAGTAGGTTTGTTTCTTACTGATGTTAAAAGTAAACACAAAAAGTTGAAGGACTATTAACATAAACGCCGTTTGAACAAATTGCACTGTGTAATGCTTATTAGTTATTGCCATATTCGTTTTATTTGAACGTGACAGTCGCAACATTGTGAGGTATGATTACCAAGATACGGGTGCATGCTTTATTTTGTCTCTTTTCTTTTCAGCAGTTTAGAAACAGACGGTAATATTAACAAAGTTTGTCAGGGCTAGCCGTGTTAGATCTGCTGGTGGTTAAGTCACGCACTCTTTACAATCCGAGAAAAAAAAGTATGCTATTTTGCTTGATACGTTTAATTTTAAAATCATAATAGGTTTAAACCCAAGTTATTTTTTTATGCAATTTCGACGACAATCAAATCTACAGGTCGACTGTTTGGTGATGGTATGTTTATTAGTTTATTAGATCAAAATAAAAGTTGGATTAGGAACTGATATTTGTTTATACAACAACAAACAAATAATATGGGTTTTGTGATCTGAAATAAAGTATTTTATTTCCTCTGCCTGAATAAATATGCCATTGTATACCTCCTTCTCCTCTTAATCTTCAAGAAATATGTCTGCTGCCAAATAATAAGTCTCTACCTTAGCTATGTGGTATCTTTTAGTCATTCATGTCGGTCTTTTATTGGTAGATGTAAACGAGAGATCACGTCGCGGTCTGATGAGACATAACAGGCGGAAGCCTTCATTATATAAAAAGTCATTTGATACTTTGCTTGAAATTTAGATTGGGCGGATATTTGTAAGAATTTTCCGTTCCCTCTTCCTTAAAGTGAACCATCGGAGCCCCCACGTCGCAGCCACGCGGCCTGCCCCCTGCCAGTGCAAGAAATAATTGTTTATTTTCGACAGCCACATACTCGGTCCACTAACAATTGTACATTGCAGCCCCTTCAGTGGTCGAGTTGATTTACATTCATGAAGGCGTAGAAAGATAATATACATCGGTGAAGGAATCAGAACTAGCATTAACTTAGCATGTAGATTCACGAAATATGCAAGGACTTGCACCATTTTAATCAAAATCGTGTTAAGTTCATCATAACTTATCACATCATAAAGCTTTTTAGAGAAAAATAATGCGACGCGCATATTGTTTGACCATTAGATTGTAAAAGGATATGTTACAATTACAAACTCTTTAGCAGTCTCTGTAGTGCTTAAGTTTTTAACTTTGCAGGGCGAGTTTTAGGGTTAAAAGGATGTACAATGAGAAGGTCTTGCAAAAGGGCCCCAATAAAACGAAACTTAGGTGTCATTTGGGACGGTGACATACTTTAACCTGACTGTCATCACGACATGACACGATAAACCTCTCCAACTTGTTGTCGTAAACTTGCCTCAGACATATATATCTGTCATCATCAAGATATAAGAGCAAATGATTTTCATTCGGATTCAGTTTTAGAAATCACTACAATAATAAATTTGTTCTATAATCTGTATTTTTCTCAAGACATCTATTCACTGTTTGACTTACATAATATGTAAAGATATGTCTTCCACCTAGTGGGAGGCTAGGCAACGCATCGTCATCCACTCGCGAACCACTCGAGAACTTTTCGACGATTTTAAGGATAGTTTTCATTTGATTTGTACCTTCTTTTCACTGTATTTTTTTTAATGTATGATGACCTTCTTTCTTTCTTTTTATTTACTCTCTCTTTGAATTAAATCTATTATACTTATGTATCTCTATTTTTTTCTTGTTAATGTGTATCATGTATTGTATGTATGATCAGTTTTAGTTTTTTTTAATGTATTTTCTTATTGCTCTACCTAATCTAAAACTGCACCACCTGCTAAAATTTATTCCTTATTTCTTTCTATAATAAAGCTTTCCTGGAGGAGATCGCTTCGAAGCGATAAGGCAGCGTAGTACTTACCTTGATTTTTTATGTATCTGTGATTTCTGTACTGTTATTGTGGTGTACTACAAAGATTCATTGTATTTTATTGCGAATTCTAAACAGCTCTACGCCAAGATTATATCAGAATTGTAGAATTTTTGAACAGTTAAATGAATATACATTTATGAGCTTGTAGAGCTACTTCTATGAACAGAAACATGAACCTTTTCTTGTACGTATATCCAGTAGCACCTCCACCAAGACCTCCGATTCGGTGAACTACATAAGGTTTTCAACGCTGTGCTTCTATGACATAAATAACAGCGGAAAGCGGGGCACAGACAACACACAATGGCAAATGTCGGGCTCACCCGCGAGCATTGTAGCGTGGCGCGGAGGCGTTACGAATCAATGGAGGGAATTATCGGCACTAGGGAGGAGTGGAGAGGAAAATGTTACAATAGGCTAGTTTGCGAAAAAAAAACAATCCGACAGTGAACGTTGTCAATTGAGCAAAAAATATGAAGATAATATATAGCAAGTTGAAGTTTCGCGTGACGTGACGTCACACTTTTTAGCACGGCGTGATGTCGCGCGGAACTTTAAATGGCTATAATATGGAGATAAAAGGATACAATGAATTACTGAAATAACTCTAATAAGTTAAAATTAAGCACTGTGCCCAGCAGTGGGACGTATATCCCAGCCTGATGAGGATGAGGTGGAAGTTAAAAGTAACAGAAATGTAACACAGAGTTAACACATAATAACAATAACCTAATCAACTAATAATCTAACCGACTTATAATTTAACCAACTTACGTCCACTTGCAGGCTTTTTAATCTAGGTTTAAGTGGTCCTAAGTCCTGTCAGATCCATACAAGAACTGTAAGTTTAAGCCTGAAATCGAGATTTAAAAAAGTCTACAAGAGGTCCTTAATAATCTAACCAACTTAAGAAAGTTGATAACCCCGACATTGTCATTTCAAAGTTCAATATCTTAAACATGGTCTAAAAATAATGGTTTAATGGTTGTTGGTCGAATTTAATTAAAGTAAGCTGAGAATAATCTATAGTAAATGGATCCAACTTTTTATCAAAAAGCCGCGTTAAAATTTGTCTATTTGGGAGCTATGATGCCATAGCGAGACTAACTAATATAACTAATATCAGCACTCTTATTGCGTCAGAGCTTAAAAACACTTAAAGCTTAAGAGTTCAAAATAGCATGGAATTCTATCCATGAAATAATTCTAACAACGTTACTACTTTGTGAACACAATGACGGATTAGCAACGCTTAGCGTACCAACGACTAGCGACTGTGCAGTCTAGTACGTATGTATACAATACAGATGTAAAGTAGATAATTAAGATATATCTACCGGTTCTTTATCGTTTGCCCGAATTTCACATCCCCGAATGTATCGTTTTCTAGAAATTTCATTTGTCATAAAGTAATTTATTTGTGAAAAAGTAATTTCTTCAGAGTTGATATTAAACTAACCTAACTTAACCTACTGCATTCTATATGATGACATTTTAAAAAATCCTGAAAACGTTGGTATGGCAAGTGAAATTCGGGCAAGTAAAGGTAAACGATGTCTACCACATTTTTTAGTTTTGAGTTGTGATAGCAAGTCAATTTAAAGCAAGACAAAAGAGGTGTTCAGAACGCATATCTTTACAAGCTTTTATTTAGTTTCGCGTCCCAATGTATGTCTGTCTGTTTGTAATCAATTCTTGCAAGTTAAATTTGACTAACTTCCAGTAGTCAGATTGACTTGAAATTTGGAACACTTATGTAAATCGCGTAACAATACAGTAATCTAGTAGTTACATTCTGGTACTACAGCCAGGATCATCTCCGCAGGACGGAACTCTTCAACGGTCAATAGCATCGACTTGAAATTTGATATGCAAATGTAGTTTGGTGACAATGCATGTACAGTCAACAAAAAGTACAGTCAGCAAAAAAGCTTGTATTAAAAATGAAAATTTTATGTTTAGTTTAGTTTAGTTTATTTATTCACTCAACGTAACAATTACATTATATTATATTTATACATCTATATAAAATATAAAAAATAAGCAAATATAAAAATTAATCAATAAAATACAATGTCAAAATAAATTAAAATCGTCCTCAAGGGGGAGTTGTCAAGTATGGTCTGGTATGTATGGTCTGGTTATTTGTTATGAGCTTCAATAAACTAAATCAACGGAAGAGAAAGTATTTCTTTGAAAGCCTCACTATCTGAGCTAGTTTACCCCTTACAGTGTCTAAGTCAACTCTATGTTATTCTTTAGTCCAGATTAGTTCGTCCCACACTGCGTATCGGTTGAAGAGGTAAATGAAATGCTATTCGGAGGGGAAAAGTTAAATTACCTACTAAATTTGAGGGTCAAAGAAATAAGTCTTTTGCAGATACAACAGGGTGAGTGGATTGATTTAAATGTGAACTATTGTCTAAACTATACAATAGGTAGAGAGGTTAGGGCTCAGGCAATCGAGTGGGGAAAAGGACAGCCTAAGGTTGCATTTCCATAGTCACATTACTTAGTAAAAATTCGTCACATTACCGCATCATAAGGGGAGCTGGTGCGAGACGATACAAACTAATGTGATTAGTCAAAATGGCAGTTTTTGTTTCGCTCTATCTTAGTGGAAATACACCCTAAGGATGTTAATTATGTATATCGATTCTATCAGTGCTCATTGAAGTCACGAAATATTAAAAAAATATAATCTGTCGATGTTTTCAAGCATGTCTAAAAATACAATACTTATCCGTTTTGTGTAAAATATGTACTTTTTTTTATAACGGAGTATGTAAATAAACTAACAATACATTTGAATAAGTAACTTGTTTATGTGAGTGTGTTTATTGACTATTTTTGTGTCTACTGACAATGCTATAATAAGGAATTTGTAGGTATCCAAGTTGATTTATATTTTATTACTAAATCAAGATAGGTAACTAAAATAAGTGTTCCAAACTGTTAGAATGATTGAGCTGTACATGCCATGCGTATTTATGTTTATTTTTATTCATTTCCCCTCGTATCAAAATAAGTGGAGTAAAACATTACTCTTCATCGGAATCTCACAAAGAAAAAGTGTTTCTATAACTCTCCTACAAGAGTTTAATTTCGAACGTACGGCAGAAGAAAACTTTTTGTTTTTCTGCGTATAAGTGGTCGATTCTCAATTTATGGGAAAGCAGCTTAGTGAGAGCCCTTGGGGGTTTCCGACTCTATTCCTTAAATCGTTCGGTATTGTTATTTCGTATGAACTAAGGGCGAGCTCAATACTTCCAGCTGTCTAATTATACTAAGTAGTTTATTTTTAATAAAAAAACACAATTTTTTACCTTTTGAACAAAATTTGCTTCATATTAGTCTGTTTCTACAGCCCCAGATTATGATGATGAAGAAAATGTCATGCAACGCACTTACTTTATTTGTTGCAGGCCAGTTACAAATGGAATAGATATACTAATTTGAAATAAAAGTCCAATGAGTAATGGCCAGTAATAAAATACGCGGTAAAAGCGATAAAAAAAACATGAACGCTCATTTTGAGAAACGCATCGCATTACTGCAATATACCTGTGGGAAGGGGTCGTAATGACCCCGTTTAGCGCTATCTATGATCGCTTCCAAAAACACCGCTAAATTTAAAATTCGAACAACATAATCTAAATCCACGAAAACGTACCTATTAAAAAACTCCAACCTTTATAAACCGAACTAGATCGTTGCTCCTTTGTTTTATGGTTGAATTTCATTGGCGGATGGAGGAATTGAACATCTGCTTTTATGAACGGTTTGGAAGCGGCGCGCGCGCCTGTGAAATGAAGAAGACGCCAGATAACAGATGGGACATGTTGGATTCCTTTAGCAGATGCTTATTAACCCTTCGGATGTTTAAAAGGGTCATATAAACCGGATAATACTCAGTGTTTGCTGACACTAAGACTTTACTCAGGTTATAGAAGCCGATATAAAGTTACGATGAAGAAGGTTAATTTTGAAAATTCGATACTTAATTTTATTTATATTTTTTCACTTACTGTCGTGTTTTAAAAGTACGGAATCCTGGTACATGCCTGGTACAAATTTAGTAACGGTAATTGTCATGAGACGTCTTAATATTTTACTGTCTTTTTCTGCTTAGGTAACTAATTTTTGTCAGAAAAGCAAGAATACCCGATACCCAGTAAGTGGCCATACAGTTATCGGGTTTCGTTCCAATTAAAATAAAAAAAGTTTTTTGTATTCTCTGTAATAGGATTGTATTATTTAGATACCTTACTACCTTACTATATTTCTGAAGTTCGTTTTTTCGGAAATTGGAAATAATTCCACGACCTATGAACGAAAATGTCAAAGTTACCAATGTCAAGATCCATCAAAATATAACGCACTAAATCCTCGAATCAGACACAAACAGCCAGCGAGGTTGTAGTGACAGTAGCAGTGTTAAAAGACCCCCATAAAGTAAACTAGTGCATCCTTTGTTTTTGTCCGATTTACACGATTGACCCTCTATGCGGGCTTGCTACTTGTTACAATTTACATTGCGTGTAATTAGTTCTTTTTACTCATCAAAATTATGACTTGATACTGGTCGTTTTTGTCATTTGCAGACTGTTTCAATTGTTTCTTGGCGTTAAATTCCTTCAATCGCGTTTTTACTAAGGTATACATGAGTAGGTACGTCAGTTCTTATTGCTTATTTGCAATAGGTAAGGGGCAACATTATTTAACCTAAGATTACTTAGATGCTACAATTACTAATTTACGCCTCTACTAGATAATTAAATTAGATACAACTGCTAGTTTATGATGTTAGTTGTTGTTTACTTTTTCTATACCGCTAACTAAATGAAAAATCACATCGTGGCAGCCTAGTGGTTTGTCTTATGTCCTTCCGAGCAGAGATCCATAGGTTCGAACCCTGACTTGCACCTCTGAGGTTCTTGCAATTTATATGCCAAGTTAAATTTGAAATTAGCCATGAACTTTACCGTCAAGGAAAACATCGTGAGTTAACCTGTGAACCTGGGTGTTTGAAGTTCCCAACGTGTACTACACCCCGTGGGAACTGGTTAGACCCATTTGAAGGGCCCTCTGCAGTGTTGGATATAGCCCCAAATGATGATGATACTACTAATTGATCTGGGCTTTCTGTCACTTAGAACAAATTGAAACTTAAAGCTTTACTATGTAATACCTAGACACCACACTCGAAGTTGAAAATTGCTATAAATATATAAAAATTTTATATTATACTGTATGTGCCTAGAAATTACAGAGTAGGAACAGTCAAGGAAACTAAATCTGTGCCTATGTCTACTCTTGTTTCCGTTGTCCTTTGAATCGTTCATTATTCAATTTTCATTTATACCCAAGTTAACTGGAAGAGATCCAAAAGGATAAGTTCGCCTTTGTACATCTCTTTCTCTTGTTAATTGTAATTTTCATATGTTTTATGTACAATAAAGAGTAACAATACAAATACAATACAATACAATAAATCATGCATCAAGGTGGAAGCTTTGTGCTACTAATGTCATGTTGACATCCCAAACATATGCCAAAGAAATCATAGCGAAATTGGTTAAGAAAAAGTTCCACCCTGGTACGTAAGTCAGTTTTCTCGACTGTACATTTTCAAGTGCCAACTTCCGAAGTGATGAAATCTTCTACACCTCATATGTCAGGAATTACTTAAAGAAATATAGATTTTGCTCAAATAAAGAAATGCAATGAAATTACTTTCCAGGAATAATACAGAAAAAACAATGCACAATAATTTAAGTAAGAATTGAAAAGAATACAGGGCCTTACTTCATACTATCTACTTCTTGATAAGAAAAACTTAACAAAAAACACATCTCGCTCTTAAACTTAATGTGTAACAGGGAGGTAACAAAAGGATTGTCATCATCAACTGACATAGGTACGATATTTAGGTTCAGCCTCCAGTCTATCCCGCGTGATATATTCCATTATTACCTAACCGCCGCAAATATTTAATGCGTCGCCCACCGTTTGTAAAT
Organism: Choristoneura fumiferana; assembly: GCF_025370935.1. Taxonomy (NCBI): domain Eukaryota; kingdom Metazoa; phylum Arthropoda; class Insecta; order Lepidoptera; family Tortricidae; genus Choristoneura; species Choristoneura fumiferana. The sequence continues at coordinate 13,116,129 of NC_133484.1, forward strand.
TGGAACTAATTTACAAAAGTGGAACAATCGACGATTTGGATATTCTTTATTTTTAATATCTAACGAACCTCGCTCTCAATTTCCGAATCGAATCTGATTTCACGGACAATTTTTACTTGATTTTTTTGTGTTCCGTAGAAGCCAGCTCTGGTTAAATGTGAAACTTTGGTTAATTACCCACAGACATGCGACGGCTTGTAAGACATTAAAATTTATATTTTACGATTGAGGTATTAAAAACAATTTGTTGTTACATACTCACGCCGTTGGTTTTGTTTGATTGGCTCATTGGATTAATTAGAAACATGGTGTTTTATTGTGACATTTATTTAATGTTTTTGTGAATGCAACGTCCTCTCATTTACATATGTAGTAATAAAAACTATTAAGACGTAACAAAAATACATACTGAGTTAAAAGACATACTGAGGTGAAAAAGGTAAATTCCCTCTTGCATATCTTGCATGTAGTGGCGTGTCCGTATAGAAGAGTTGAAGTTTCAAATTAACAATATGACATAAGATCCACATCAGTTATATAAACAACTATAATCAACTCCCACTTAAGTGTTGCACCTAATAATTTTAACAAATTAGTCAGTTGGTGGGTACATGTTTTGATACATAGTAGAAGATCCTAAAAAGAGACTATTCTACTAATTATCGGGGAAATAACGGCCGCCGTTCTCTGTCTCTGTTCTCGAGTCTGTTAAGCGGTGGGCTGGACGCCAGCAGGCAGCGAGACGGGCAGCGGAGCGGCGAGCGTGTTCTCTGTTCATTGCGTTAAAAAAATGCGCGGTCGAGGATCATAAAGTGGTAGCTATCTGGCAGCACGTGCAATCAGTACAATAAACGCTGCTCAACTGGCGTCCAGTTTGTAGTTTTACTGCACATCAGTTCACTGGCGATACGCAATCAATTAGAAAAACGGTGTCCGCGCCGCTAGTCGCTTGTATTTGTGAGATGGTACACTTATTCGCGGTCAGCGCGGACATATCATCCGTGTGCCTTACGCACATGTCTGGTTAAAAAAGGATAGTAGGTAGGTATATAATAGTTTTTGCTAACGATAAAATCTAATTTTCCAGGCTAGCTGTTCAAGGCTTTTTAAAAATGACACCATTTTCTTCGTAACTGATACTGCAAGACTTTGAGCATTAATGTGATTGTTCACATTAATTTATTGAGTTGGGAAGCTTAAACAAGGCTTTTTTTGCTTATGCCAATTTCGTACGAAATATTTTAGTCCTTAAGTGCGTTTTCTGTCCTTTGTTTATGGCACTCTATATAGTTATACTTCCCACCTTTTCCATAGTTTTGAGAGTGACGTCACCGCCGCGAGCTATTCCGGCCTCGCCCTCGGATATAATATTTATGAGGGTTAGTACGTTTTCACTCTATAATTACGTATCGATTCGTTGCCCCGCGTGACGACGCCCAAATATTATTCATAATACGACCTCTTCAATTACTAGTTTGTAGGTGGGTCGTTCGGCCGGGAGCGGTTATTTACTACTTCGTTGTTGTGAAACATTTTTACAACTGACAGTAGCTAGAGAGAATATAAGTTTTGTTTAATTTTAATTCAGTTTAAATAGAATAAAAAAAGAGATTACATTTTTTGCTGTCATTTTTTTTAAAAGTCGATCAGAAGTAGGGAGATAAGTAGGTGAAGTTTGGCTTGCATTACTTGATTTTACCAAATGTAAGTTTAATACCTTGTTAAGTTACTGAAATACGCGTAAACAATATTACTATGAAGTCTAGACTACAAAAATAGTGTCACTGAGACCAAATAAAAAATGAGTAAAAATGATTCATACGCGTCCTTTATCTCAATTAATTTGCTTGACGAAGTTTGATAACGCTTGTGTGCGCGTTTTTAGACGTAGTTGAAACCACCTTCACTTTACCGTTCGCAGAATTCTATACTTTCTTGTCTTTGGTGTTAGTAAACTAACCAAGCGTCTTTTGATACTTGAAACGCTTAACTACTTTGATATATTTGATGCTAGTTGTATTTTTATTTCTTACTAGTATACAAGAACGCCGCACACGAAGTGCTCGGAAAGGTAAATATTGTTTATAAAAGTCCGCAAGCAAAGAACGTGATTTGCATTTGTTTATAGTACGCCCAAAGTTCATTGTCCGATTACAGTAGCCTGTTTAAAACACGGCATTGTACGAAGATCAATGCACAAAGATAATAAGCGAAAGTGAAAGCGTACGCGTGATATTGGAGTCCCGTTGGCATTGTACCTGTTGCAGTCTTATTTACGACCCACAACAAACGCTTTATCTCGCCTCCTCCATAAACAGGCCATAAACCCGCTTCTTCACGCTCAGCTTTATACCCTCTTGCATAACGTTCTTTTGTTTATAAACAAAACATTTCAAGGTCCTGGTTGGCGACATTTTGTATTGTTTCGACTCTGAAGTTCGAACGTAACATGCATTTTTTTCTAAAGTTAAGGTGCTGGCTGGTTACGTACTGCATTGAAACGCTGACTTTTGAATTCGGATCGTCCGAATCCTCTTGCGTAACGTTTTTTTGTTTATCAACAAAACAATTCAAGGTTCTGACCGGTAACAATTTCGAATTTAGTATGAATTTTTCAATCGCCGGGTAAAGGTGCGCCGATGCATTTAAATAAAATCGATTTCATTCAATAAAATGATGAATGCTTTATTAAAATTCAGTGGTTTCGAGAATCGTTAGTGACTGTTCGGTTTACGATATAGCCATAAACTAGTTTACGTAATAACGGAATGAAAACGCCATAAAAGTTGATGTATTGGTTGTAAATAGCGGATTATGCAACATTTTGCTTCCCAAGTGACTTTAGGCGATAAAAGAGCCCTTTAATTTAAACTCAATTGAAGCTTTCTAAAATTTAATTTTGATGTGCAGTGAAATTGTTTTTAATGTGAAAGTGCTTGTGAATAAGGTGTTTAATTTAATATGAAAGGTCATAATAATAAATTTGATGAGTTACAATTACTTTTTTTTTTTTTTTTTCGAACGGCACGTTATTTAGTATAACTTACCGTGCCGTTACAATTAAAAAGTGAGGTGATCTTGGATTGTTTTACTTTGAAAAAAGTGGCTAAGTGCAAGCTAGAGTCAGTTACAAAGAGTTCTGTAGGTACCACCACAATTTTTATTATTAAGACTGATCAAAAAGGCCGTAAAACTCGTTCTTTTTTTGTATTAAATCCCCTTTGATTTTTGACGTTATTTTATTTTAGTAACGTTTTGCTAAATTGTGCTGGTAGCGAAAACTTCTAAGTGTTTAAAATTACGGTTTAAAGATACGGACATGTGGCAGGTAGACGGATTGACAGAGGAGCCTTAGTGATGGGGTCCGGAACCCTAAACATATTAAAAATTATGTATTTTCACGTCTACTGCCGTCGTAATATCACCGCACTCATTTATTTACTCATTAAAACTAAAAGTTTACTTCTATGCAATGCCGATTAAAACATAAACCAAAGCGAAATCTGTACCTACACAATTTTATAACTACAAAATAAAATCTGCAACTGTTATTAAATTAAAATATACGTACACTGGCTAACGTCAAAACATAATTACGTACAACATTTACTTCACAATTTTAATTTTACTCGATATCCAATCGCGATTAAAAAAAAGGCAACCAGCGTATCTCGGCGCGACAAAAAATGCACAAAAACGATCTAACGCGAGAAAATGGCGGCGACCGAGTAGTGGGGTAAAGTGGGGACAAAAAACTAATAATAACAGCCGTGTCACCCTCCCCGCCCGTGCTGCCGACTGCCGTCACTCTGTGGCGTTTTCAAAATGTAACTATTAGGTGTGTTCGAATTAAAGTTGGGTAATTTAATTACATAGCTATTAGGTTTAGTTGGCGTTGGTTGATTTAATTGTCATTGTTGAATACTTTTAAAAAATACTTGTAATGTACAATACAATACAATGACTTTGTATTGTACACCAGAAATAGTAAGCGATACAGAAAAACAGGTACACAGAGGAGAAATGTATTATTGTTTATTTATTTATTTATATGTATTTAATCAATCACAAACTCAATGTAATCTCCAAATAAAAAAACACAAAATAATTGAGTGAATGCAATAGTTATCCAGCACTAACTGAGCATGATAAACTAATTTAGCATCACTTTCAAAATCTCACATTCTAAAATATCAGCCGTAAAAAAATATAACCAAAAGCCTGCAACACTCACAAACACATATGCACGCAAACTGTAAAAAAAAACGTTAATTTAATCCTAGTAAATAAATCACAACCAAAATCATGTAGCCCACAGCAATTATAACATGCACTAGTGTAGTGTAGTCACGATTTAGACTATCTTAAACGATGGCTAAAAATCGTTGCTTGTTAGCTCAAAGATATATAAAAATATATGTGTGGGTATATCGTGGTCGGAATCTGATTATATCATCGTGGGTATGCATTGGGTTGGCGATACACTGAGTGCTTTTGATTATAAAAGGTAACTTTAAATCCTTTAGAAATATTTCAGTACCTAAGTGGTTTGTCAGAATGAACGCCCCTGTAATTGTTTTTCGGATTTTTTCTTAATATTATTTATTAATGGTCAATCCCACTAATATTATAAATGTGAAAGTTTGTGAGTCTGTTTGTTTGTTACTCCATCACATCAAAACAGCTGAACCAATTTAGATGAAATTCAGTACACAGATAGTTTGAGTTACGGGGCAGGACATAAGGGTAGTTTTTATCCCGGAGAATCACATAGTTCCCGCGGGATAAAAGGATAAACGAATTCTACGCGGGCGGAGTCGCAGGTAACAGGCTAGTGGTTCTAATATTGATCGTTATTCAAAGTGTTCTGCATCGAAGGTATGATTGCGTGTAGTCAATAATTCCGACGAAAAACCTTGAAATGATCACGCCGGAAGACCAGCGCTGGCTCCACCCAAGGAGTCCGCATTTCATGCTGAGGCTGGACGATTTGGGGCACAAACAAATAAGTACGTAGGTATTTGTATTTTGTATTCTCATTTTATTTTATTTTACTTTATTTTATTTTTTGTTGAATAGATACTACTTTTTCATTTTCATTTTCAATTTCGCAGGAGGTTTAGTCAAACTAACCCAATAACCACCTGATTTATTCCAGGAAAATTTGAAAACACCTGTATATTTTTTATTTGTTTCAGAGTTCCTACTGTACTTATTTGTTTTTCCTTTTACTTCTCCATAGCTTAAAGCTACAGTTCACAACAGAAAACAACAAGCGAAGATTTGTGTACAAGAGAAGATTTACGTTAGGTACCTAAACAAAACGCAAAAAAAAAACTTGTGGAGCACAGAAAAATTAGTCAAGCTGTTTTTGTATTAATTAACAGTGACTAGCAAGGTACAAAAAAAACTTGTTTCTACCACATCGTCCTCCATTTCAAGTCTAAAACCCGCAATTTGCCCCACTGTGCCCAACACCCAACATTTAGACCGTGAGTTAAGGCGCCCGATAATCCAGGATGTAAACACGCGAAACACGATCGCCCCCGACCGCGACGGAATAGCCGCCCTGGAATAAAATTCATTATAAAATGTCGCACGGGATATGCTTCTTTAAAGGTAATCGCTTCCGTGTCGCTGTTTTAGAATAGGCGCCGGAAAAATGAAACAAATGGGTAGCAGTAGGTACGGTAACGATCTTGGTAAGTAAATAAGATAGGATGTTACCAATCACTAAGAATTTAATTTAGAGATAAATAATGTATTTTCTTTGTGGTATTTACACATTCATTATTAATAAATGTCAAGTCTGAGCTCAAACCCACGATGGCCACGATTCTCTGCGTGGGTAAGCGGTATAGGTTTTCGTTTGCCATAATATGTTGAAATAAATAACATGAATTCGTAATCTACCAACTATAGATTTCTAATAGCCATGTCACAAAAACCAGCAAACTTTTTATCTAATTTAGAGACAGGCCATCTAGAGCGTTCTATATTTGAATATCAATTTGAAAGAGGACAATCCGAATGCTAAATTAAATTCAAATATCGAAGGAAGTCGCCGCCCTAGCGTCTCCCGATGAGATTTATTATATTTGTCCTACGCTTATTTCATTATTGCCTGTCGGAGGGTGCGGATTGGAACGCACCCATTAAAATTTTTAAACTGAATTCTAGGCTTTTAGCGCGAGCATTTGCAGAGTGTGCATTCGTGGTTTTTGATCAAGCGTGAAATAAAATTTTGGTTCTTTTTATTTTTCGTGTTTTATTTAATTCATAAAAGCGGATAGATACATGCAATGTGTTTCCTATCTTCAAGAGCCAAATATATAATAATTTATTTTTTGTTTCAGGTAAATATCAATCAACCTAAAAACAACGCATAGACAGAATACTTATAAAAAGAAAAATAATTGAGGTGGGTATTTCATAAATTTGGTAGCTTGAGGCTGTATAAAGAAACTTTGCAAAGTCAAAAATGTAAGAAAACGTATATTTCATCCTCTCACTAACCCTAAAATCCTTTGGAAGCAGTAAATGCGGCGATGTTTCAAATCGAGACAACCCGAGAGGGTTAAAACGTTATGTTAATAGAACGAAAATCGTTTCAGAACTGTAAAAGCGCGCAAAAACTTTTTGATGGCCTCCCAAGTGAGATTACAGTATATACAAACCTCCAGAGAAAACATTTTTCTGTCTAAATTACAGCAAATTTGTGTTTAAAATAAATGACTACAACTGAGCATTTTAATACTTATAACATTTTTAAAGACATCACAATGTTTATTCTGAAATTTTGGCGTATACAGTAACGGTTGACAAACATTTATGAATAGAAAGCAATGAATGGATATCTATCCCGTTCACACTCGCGAATAACTTTATCAATCTTACACGAATCGAACAATAGCGTCGCATGTTTGATTTACTTATACCAGTCGCTTAGTAGAAACATTACGGATAATTATACAGCGACCGAGTGGAGTAGAGCTTTTAGATGGTAAACAAATCTTAGATTAGAATAAACGTTAGGTGGGTAGTTTTAGGGTGAATTTGTTGAGGACAGAAAAACAGCTACGTTTAATAGAAAACATGTATCTATTAGTGAAAAAAAATAATTGTCGGCTTTGTAAAGATTTAATACATATTACAATCTGACGCTGTTATGTACAAAATTATTTGAAACTTATTATGGGCATAGTATTGACATTCTACTTATTTCTATGGCAGGGAAATTATAAAATGTAAGAAGATCACAGTTGGAAATGAGCGATATTTCAGATTGGCTGTAGATACGTCATCAATTTCCTAGTTCTTAAACCGAAGCCTACAGTACTAATTTAAAGTTCTGTAGTTTGCCTATATATCTTCATTTAATAAACAATGATTTGTGCACCTTGTAAATAAAACACACGCACTTAACAGAAAATGCAATAAACGTCGTAACTGCCAAAAAAAAACAAATTTGAAACTGTCAATTGGCCAAATCCCAAGACGTCAGATTCGTGCTACACGTCCACAAAGCCGAACAGAAGTAGGAGCTCAGCTCACGAGGTTTTCGAGGGTGAGGCGGGGAGGGGGCGTGATGGCTCGTATTGATTTAGTGCCGTCGTCGGCCCGGTATGTAGTGTTAGGTAGGTTGCTGTCGCTTGATGCGCTTTCTTTACGTGAGTTCGGGGAGAGAAGCAGTGGAACGCTTTTGCGTAGGTATTAAAAAACCCTTTTCAGAGTACAATGACAACAATTTATTTACTATTTACGGAAGACTCAACTATTTACTCAGCTAGATACTGTTTTAGTGATATTATCTTATCTTTTTTTTTATTCGACTGGATGGCAAACGAACAAATGGGTTTCCTGATGGTAGGAGATCACTACCGCCCATAAACATCTGCAACACCAGGGGTATTGCAGACGCGTTGCCAACCTAGAGGCCTAAGATCTAACCTATTATTTGTTATAAGCAATGCTTCCAATTTCCAATCCTCAAATTCAGTCAACCGGTTTAAAACAACTGGTTTAAACATATAATTTTCGATTTAATGTACGAATCAACTGCTAAAATATGTATCTATTTATTACTCAACCCATGTTATTGCATGGCATTTTTGTTATTGTATGGAAAGCGTTGGATAAGGTTGTTTTTACACTCAGTTGTGTTTCAGAAAAATATACAATTTATGCTGTTAAATGTAACTATTCTGATAAATTATTCCACATAGCCCAGAAAAGTAAACATGAAGCGCATTGTATGTTACCTACCAGATGAAACGAAACCTAATTAACACAAATAAAATATCGTGTTCCTAATAATATATTTTTTTATAATTAAACTTCACTTCATACGTGTTACTTGTTAATCGTCTAAGACTGTACTACCTAGAACAAAACATAATCCAATATAGTGTACAACGAAGCGCTTGAGAACGCTGCATCGCTGTATTCCCAAGAGACCCAGCAGCGTCGAAGATTTAAATGGATATTTAACTTTAGTCTCAGAGAACCCAAAGTCTATTGCCTTTCTTTTGCCTCTCCTTGCCTCTGCTTGCCTCTTTTTTTAAAGAAAGTTGTGAAGCTTTTAGCAAATGTTTTTAAATCGTCTAGATTTAAAGCGTACCTTAAACTTGGTGGAACTTTGGTTCTCTATTTTATTTGGTGCAAATGTTTTTGAGATAAATACCTAGGTAGTATTTAATGAGGATCGGCAATTTATTTAATTTGAAGAAAAACTCTGCCTGTATGCATATAATCAGTTAAGGAACATTTAGCAGCTTTTAATATTACACAATCACATTTAATTGTTATCTATATTTAATTGTAGCATGCATCAATAAGTACATCTGTATCGAAATATCGAGAGCTCATTTAAGTAATCGATCACTGTTTAAGTAACGTAGTAAACAAAAACATTTTTCATTTACCGCCTATTTAAAAAGTACTATTCTAAGAACATTTCAATCTATTATTATCATATAACTCCAACCTGAGTGTTAATTTACAGTTAATGCGGTATATTGAAATTTGTAAAACTTTGTAGAAAATATACCTCAACTACTATTAGTATTACATGATCTAAACAAAATCTCAAACATTTATTCAGTAAATAGGTCACTAGTCATTTTTTAAAGCAAAGATCATTGCATGCGCTTGGCAAAATCATTTTTTCAACATATATACCTTAACGTATACAGTGAAATAAAAGTACAAAAAATAATATACTTAATAAAATTATGGCCCTTAGTTACAAATAAACTCTAACTTAATCTGTTCAGTGGATTAGAAGCTTCGTCATATTTTATATATATAATAATAAATTAATTCTGAAATTTACATTTCAAAGTAACCATTATTTATAACAACTACGTCGGAAAGTTATCACAAACTCACATGCTCTAAAGCATGCGGTAAGGGCATGGTTTCTTCCGTTGATAAGCTCTATGGGATGTCTTGGAGCTTTCATTTGTACATTAAACTAAAAATATACAAGTTTAAAATCCAGGTTACAATATACAGCCTTAAATACAAGGGGATGTATAAAGTGTTAATATAACTTACTATATGCAAGATGTAACCCTGAGTTAACAATAATAAAATTCCTAATCTAAATATTCAGAGTTATATAGTTCTGAATGTCAAAGTAAACTAATTTAATTAACCAAATATACTCTTCAGTGCCTAATGTCAAATTAAAATAATTAAAAGAAATGGATTAAATTATGCTCTTAGCTTGCAACGTGGACAAAACAGAACCAGAAATTAGACACGAAATGCGCCGGGACACTGCCAAGTACATTCAAACACTTATTTATACACCGACATAAAACACACAATACACAAACACGAATACAACACATCACACATTCACAATTATTTATACACTAAAAACACATAACAAAATGAATACAATTAAACATTAATTTGATCGGCGTTTATGTCGCATTTGACAAAAAATTTAGAACTTTCTCGGTGGTAAAAAATAATTTCCATGCCTACAGGAACTTTAAAAATCTATTAGATTACTTACTGAAACTAAAAGGTCATCAAGTTAATTCACGGAAAATAACAGTACATATATCTTTTATGACCTTTACTGCATTATTCTTTTCCAATTTTATGAATTTATTTAAACACGCTTCCCACAAACCAACATAAATATCACAATATTATTATTATAATACTGACCTTTATTTTTCTAGACTTTAATTCATGGAATAGTTACCTACATAACTTAATACTATAGGTTTAAGAAAATTAACCGCAACCTAATATAGCAAAATACTTAATTTTATAATAATAAAGGTTCATAATTCAATTTCCGTACGGATTTCGAGGGCACATTTTTGCTGACATGGTAGAAAATTCTGATAAGTACAGTCTCCAAGTTATCTAGTACAAGTAAAGGACATTTACAAAATAATCAAAAATGACATCAAAAAAAATTTGACCACGAAGATGAGGCGGTTGCAACGCTCAAATAATGTCTAACTTCCCATAAAAACTGTTGTCAACAATTGTAATAAAATCCGATGTTTCTGTGTATTAACTTAATCTTTGCCGGCATAAAACATTTTATAGTCCTTGTGGCGATGCTCACGCGCAACTTTATAGCCTGTTTCGGGTTCGCTTCCTACTTATTTTAATTACCATTTTAATTGCTCTAGCGATAACCATCTGTTTTAGAAACACTATTGTTCAAAATCGTGTACAAAAATCGCGTAACAAGCCTAGAAAAGTTATGTTACCATTTTATACGACTACCATTTTGGTGTTCGTAATTCAAAATTACAAAAGAAGATGAAATATTTTTTATATTATTCCTAATTTTCTCAAAAATCTTGATTTAATCTGCATTAAAACGATTGAACACCATCGTAATGACGGTTCCTTGGCAGGCTAAACATCGCTGCCAACTCCTAGATGGCGTTAGCATCGAGAGGTCCGATTGACGTTACGGTTCAACCAATCACAAATAAGACAGAAATGTCAATGCAGTTGTCCAACGGAAGTAAAGTGCGCAAAGTAGTCTGTGATAGAAACCCCCATTGGAGATTTATCTAAAACAAAGTAACTGGCAGCTTACGAATTAGAATTCCTGTGTCAGAAAAAAAAAGTAAAAAAAAGAGTTGCAAGGGAATACGGACAAACCCTAAGCCTGGAGGTGTCACCGCGCCACACCTACTTGGCTTTAACTTATACACCCCGACGTCTCCAGTGCGACAGATAGTATTTGCAATTCATACACCAGTCGCAGGGAACTTTAGCTATTTTTATCTTTATATAAGCTTTTTATATAGTTTATAAAGCGATCACTTGATCCGTGATACACGCTGTACCCAGATAGATGACTTCTATCAATGATCATGCTTGGAGAATAGAATAGGATTGTATGAGACCATTGACTAATTAAAGTATGGGATTGACAGAACTATGCCAATGAAATGCACGTGATTACAGAAAACATGCTAAATAAAATCGCTTCGAAGCGTTTCGTATTTCTCTAGCACTCTTTTAGTCGCTACACTCTTGACAAAGTCACCGTGGTCGTCGTTTGAAGATGAAACCTTCATGACGACTTTCTTGGGAATTTTAGTACTAGGAGTAGTAACTAAAAAAAGGCATTGTAAAGGTCTTTCCTAACTTTTAAATTCTTGTAAGTAATATTAACGACAATATGTCATACGGGTACAGTCGCTATCATATATTTCGGAGCGGCCAAGGTGAACAAAAATATCGAAACAGGAACTCTAATAACTTAAAAATAGACTGCATGTTCCGATATTTTTGACCACCTTGGCCGCTCCGAAATATTTGATGACGACTGTACCTACAGGTAGTTTAGTACAATGCGCGGCAGCTTTTAGCTAAAGGCGACTTTCAGGTGTACCTATACAGGGGGGGTTTTACTCCCTAATGCAAGCTCTAAAAGCATGTCCTGTGGTCTTGGAGTATTTTTTCTTACAACAAAGTGTCATACTAGATTACCTAATAGTTTTCCGACTTTTTGACTGTACCTACTCACAGCAAATAAAACTTTTTTTTTCTCAAACTTACGAGTAAACTAGAAAAACAGAAACCGAATTCAAATACAGCGAGCGTATTCATATAATTATACATATATTCAAGGGTATTTTGAAACTTTTACGTGAGCACTTTATTTCTTTTTTTGTGATTTACATCGTTGAGTCGGATTTCGGTAGCCACGGGGAGTGCCGAAAGCTTTATGTTTCGTCTAAATTTATATTATTTTAAACGGTCCCCTAGTCCTAGTTTCATAGCTGCTTTTTGCCTAATCTTCTGACAGGAATTGATGACGTGAATGTTATATATTAGAATAATATAGTTTCATTTGCAAATTTAATAAAAGCGAGATGTCAAAACAAACTCTGACATCCGCGTTGATTTGAATTTATGATTAGGCAGTTATAGGTAGTCATTCACGATGACGCGTGCCGTGCTTCTGAATACAATGTCATTAATGTCTAATTTTGACAAAATCACGCGTCTTCGTGTATGGCACTAGGTATAAGAGTCAGAATTTTATCTAAGAATTAAAATTTATCCGATATAAAATATTACACGAATAGGAATAGCAACAAAATAAGAAATAGGTAATACGAAATTAAATGTTTCAACTCACGATTATAATGAGGATCCAGAACGGTCCGACTGGTTTCGATCTTTTCGGAAGACCTGCTGAATATCTCAAAGTGTAGGAATCTGATATTAAATTATTCTCTTGCCCTTTCAAACTATGTTTTGTTGTCACTTTATCTTCGAACAATTTTATTGTTGTAGAGGTAAAGACGGAGGCTATTAAATTACAGTATGATTCTCAATTCAAACAGTTTATGCCGATAATTGTCCATCTCCACTTTTTCTCTTTAAACCATAATTCATAACCAGAGTTCATAAAATGCGAGCAAAATTCATGAAATTGGACGGTTGTCATAATGGTCATCAATCGATTTTGTTGAAGTACATTTTACGATCCCTGTTAATAAATATCCCAGTCGTAAGTACCTAAGTATAAACAATTAGCCCTCCCAAGTGTTAAGTAAAAGGGGGCAGAATTCCTTCCCCCGGTTAGTTTTGGTTCCCACTGCTTTCTAGCAAAAGGAAGAAATGGCGTGTCAGCTACAACGTGTACGTCTGGACTATCCTAAGAATTCTTACTCGATCCATGGTTCTATGTTTCCTTTTCACTGCGTATGAAAACAAACATAATCGTGAAAGTCACAAGGTTGAATTTTGGGTACTTTAAAACGTAAATGTAAGAACCTTTTAACAGTGAATTGGCCAGTACCTACTCGAGTGTTGTTCCGTAAACTTTACACAACTTAGGCTAAATGTAAACGTAGATAGTAATACCTATTCACTTGAACGAAGGTTCCTGGCTATAGATAAATTGGAAAGCTTGGTTTTATGTGTATTAAATGAAGCATTTGGAGTTGTCCAGAGAGATTAATCTTTATCGTGAAAAGTGTCAATTTATTTGTAATTGTATGGAATTTTGCGTTCGGGATATAGACTGGTATTGGGAGTCGGATCCCTAAGATAACTATAGTGTAAACGTGACGTCACTCAACTCTGAGATCGACCTTTTTTGAAACATTTGAAACATTACAATATTTCAGATGATCCTTTTTTTTAATTTTGTTTGGTAATTCAGGTTCAAAATCAAAACTAATTAATTATAATGAAAAGAAACTTCAAACTGAGCAGTAATTCCCAAAACTTATGAGTAATACGTAGGTATAATGTTGGTGAAAAAAAAATTAAGTAAGTATCTATAATTATTTGCCATTATATGTCCACAAACATTCACCGAAATCTAGTTATTATTACATAATACCGCAATCATCGTCTTCATCACGAAAACTGACTTACTCATCTCGAAACGAGTTAATAATTCAATTAAAATTTCCCTTCGACTTGTCCTGGGTTGTTTCAAATTCGTATAAATCTTCCCAGGGACCGTCAGACGGAAATAACACTCCGCTGTACGTAAATCTCAGTCCATTTAGGCGTTAGTTGAAAAATCAAAAATAAGCATCAAAACCGTTACTTTAGAAATGCAGATCGAATTTCTTGTTAGTGAGGTAATGAAGTGAAAATTTTTGTTAGCAAAAAACGTTAAGAATGAGCTTTTTGCTGTAACAGCAAAATCTACTGCATGTATATTTTTTTCACCGCATAATAACGCGCGCTTTGCCATTTAAAAAATGTGATTGGTGATAACCACTGTGAAAATGTAACTAAACCATTTGAACATGAAACTACCGTGAGACTCACTCATATTAAATATATTGACCCGGATAACTCACGTCTTAAATCGAGTTTAGCTCGACATGTTTCGGGCTAATCCGTAGCCCTTCGTCTTCGGAGCAACGCGACTCAGCGGCTACTGCAACACGCGCACTGCGCGCCGCTGCTCTGCTCGCGCGACTACAGTTTAATATAAACCATTTGACTTTCAGTTTAGCCAAAAACTTTATTTGGTACCGGTCATCATCATTATAAGCCGTAGGATGTCTACTGTTGGACGTAGGCCTCCCCCATAGACTTCCAGTTGCTTCGGTTGGATACACCGTGATCTGCGGCTTTAGCCAGGTCATCCGTCCGTTTCGTTGGTGGACGTCCTACGCTGCGCTTGCCGATCCGCGGTATCCGTTCGAGAAATTTTCAGCCCTAACGGCCATTTGTTCTCCGTGCTATATGACCCTACCCGGCAGTTTTTATCAATTAACTGAGTGACTAAAGAGGTTTCCAGCAATTAATAAAAACATTATGGATGTGACGGAATAAAGCAGTTGTCAGAAAAATTAAAACGGCTGAAATGCTAGTAGAACAATTTGTGTTGTCTGAAACAAAATTAATGAATGATTAATGGTGATGATGAATCTAGAACAACTCAAATACTGTCACCTAATGGAATAATTGCTATTTCCGTCTATAATTTTTCCGGTCATCAGTTTTATTCAAATGCCTTGTATATTTCCATACGGATATGTGAATCAATGGCCGCGTCGTGAGAACGATTCTTACTAGTAGATTAAATTCTTAATGATTTGTTATCCATTTGCCGATTTAAATGTATCCAAACTATTTACATAGCTAATGAGTCGTACCCATTGATTATTTCGCACGGATGGAGCCGAGTTTTATGGCAATTTATGGCGGATTCATTGACAGATACAGTCTGGGACTACAACTGTACTACCCTAGAACTAATAAGATGAATAGAAGTGTCTCGTCTGTATTTCGTTCCACAATCGTTGTTGCCATTTTTTCACCCTTTCCTCTGTTAATGAGCACACGTTTTTTAGTATTTTCTGAAATATGTATGAATAACTCTTTATTTTACACAAAACATAAAAAACAAATTACAGTGAGAAACAGATGTGTAAAGACGAACTTTTCATACAGGGATCTCTTTCATTTAACCTTCGAACGATTGACAGGACAATAGAAACCAGAGTAGACACATTATGAAAATCAAAAGAACCTTGACCAAATTAATCTAAATATTAAAAATACACGTAGGTACGTAGATATATTGTAGGTACATATATAATAAATACAATAACTAATATAATTATATCGATATAAGTTTTTCGTAAATCACGGTGCATTAATAAAATGTAACCTCTTTCGAATCACCAATCTTCATAATAATTACAAACCAAATTCGGAAAATAAATATAGTTTAGTTTAGTTTAGTTTATTTATTCATTCAATACATCATTACATTATAATTTACATAAATGTCAGTTATAAGAATTTGTATTGAAATCGTCAAAGGTAATATGATTAGTAATAATTATTACATGGCATTATATGGCTTTTTAGTCATATGCGCGGTCGCAGTATTACATTGCGAGACATTTCTTTTCCTTGTATTATTACTTCTATGGATGTTTTTTTCCTAATTTTTTTTTATAAATCACTTTGGTGAAAATGGACCAGATTCGAAACTGTTTTTAATTAAAACTAATAACAGCCTACAATTGTAGAATTTTGTGTAATTAACCAATTTACATGAAAAAAATATACCGCCCGGTAGCGGTACTCGGATTCATAACCAACGTTGATGGACGCGCACTAAATCATAATTTAACGGTCGAAAATCATATTAAAAACATAATTGTATACATCACAGCCATGATTACAGCGGTAATAAATTAAACGAGTCATAAATTACAAAAGTTTAAGTAAACTCAATATTATCACGTATCTTTAGTCGAACAATCCGTCTTACGTTATCTTAAAGTAAACTGAACAAGCTGACTGATCTAATTAGCAACCATTAAACCTCTGATACATATTAATTAAATAATTAATCAGACCCCATGCAATGTAATTAAATAGTGAGCGGTTTGTGAGCTGCGAATGTCGGCTTGGTTTACGCGGCTGCTTGTTTAGTCTGTGGCGTGACGTAACAGATAAAAAATGTCCAGCCTGTTCGATCTGCCGGCCACACATGCTGTATGAGTATGTGAGAATGACGTCATAAATGTTTTAGGATGGAAATAATAAGGTTGTACGTTGTTAGAGTAAGAAACGGAAGTCGATAGTTACCTACCTATTTTTTTTTTTTTGGTACCCAATAACCCATAGTTGTTGTAGAGATAGCTCAAAGCTTATTCGTATCTAACTTTTGCCCACGACTCCGTCTGCAAAGAATCCCCAGTGGTACTGGGATTCATAATTCAACATTTGGATGCATGACATTTCCATTTATTATGTATATGTGGTCTGTGGAAAGTAACAATAGATATGGAAGCAATTGAGAAAATATTTAAATTAAGAAACTTACATGCGCTTGTTTTCTGATATAAAAGTGATTTTGTGGATAAGAACGGTTGTCCAGTGAAGACGAAAAGCATCGCACTGAATCAAAGATAAAGTTGGTAGAGCCGATGAAAAATGGTTAAACCTACCATACAGCCGAGGTCGTCAACATCGAAATAGCCAGCATAGTGTCAAATATGCCCTGTCGTGATGGCTCGAAGTACATACAGTACAACCAGCATGTAACTGTCACTCGGGACTCGTCGCTTTTCTTTGTTTTC
Source organism: Choristoneura fumiferana (assembly GCF_025370935.1). NCBI lineage: Eukaryota > Metazoa > Arthropoda > Insecta > Lepidoptera > Tortricidae > Choristoneura > Choristoneura fumiferana. Next base: position 13,133,204 of record NC_133484.1, read on the forward strand.
CAGAAGACTCATAATGAGAAAGAAAAAGAAAACCGAGCTTCTGTTTCAAGTTCCGAAAGACAGTAGCAAACTAAGTAGTTTTTTTGGTGTTTTACTTACTATATCTTTTAATATTACATAAATGTACACGTAGTTTAATTGTACGTCCCTATATATATATATATATATATATATATATATATATATATATATATATATATATATATATATATATATATATATATATGTTTAACGTCTTAGAAATAGACCTAAATTTATTTTGGACCTTTACTGAACATTAACAAAGATTTACCGAAAACTTGAATTACGAACAAATACGTAATATTCACTAGGAAAAACCATGCAAGTAGCCCGAAATGATCTGGACAATGGCAGGACCTTTTTAAACTATGTAAACTTAAGTAACCCGTGTGATAGTTAGCTCGCTACTCGCTTAAAACGATGTGGAACTTGTGGATGCTTCCCTTATTTTATTAAATAAGGCACAACAAGGTATAGTCATTAAATAAAGTGAGCTTGTTTGTAGTTAAGATTAAATTTTATTTTAACTGTAACTTAACCAAATGCGAAGCTGTTTTATAATGGCAACGCATTAGTCCGTGTCTTTAAGAATGATAAACAAATTGTGTGTTAATTGGTTTCCTATCAAAATTGTTGTTTAACTTTCTGTGTATGGGCGACGGTATTATCGATATTATGTAGACTATTAACGATTCATGGGTCGATAAGTGATTTGAATTTTTAAAATATATTTATATTGCCTGCTGATTTTTATTCATAGTTTAATAAATAACTATTAAGCAAATCTGCTTAATGTGTCATGTCTTTCTTTAATCGGAATGGTAATTTAGTTATTGAAAAGAGTCAGAGAACTGAAAATAAGAGAAATATAAAAGTATTACGTATTTTCTCTGAATTTTATTTTACCACTTTACCCAAGTGGTTTTACAGTACCTATGCACATATCCACGTAAAATTACAACTTCCTAGCACTCAAAATTTCAAAGCTACCATTCTTTTTATGACTACGAAACCCTAAAAAACAGGTTAGGTACTGCAGAGATTGTGGTTCAAAAATAATAATTATTTTACATTATGTCATTGTGTTTTATATCAATCCAGTAAAATTTGTGAAAACACAATAAAAATCTGTTAGTACTTACAAATATGTACATGCAATTGCATTTTTTATTGCTCTGGCTAATTCAATGGAAAATAGCAAAGGAGTATATTGGGTCTATTAGATATTATCTATATTATTTTTTGCTTTTGCGATCAGTTCATTTATACAAAAGGCGCTGAACTAATATTGTTCAGTTTGACGATTATGATCTGTTTTAATTGTTTGCTCATATTACAGGCCACACCCGTTATAGGTCTGAAGATGGAAAATATAAAACTAAGATTGGTTTTTTGGAATCTTTTTGTATTTTTATTTCAATTCCAAATTTTTACTTTTACGGTCATTCCGTAAAACCTAAATTGAAAATACAAACTGAAAAATGAATGGGATCAATGGAATGCCGAAAGTTTCTCGATGAGGGCTACGGTATAGATGTCGCTGTGGCTAAATAAGAAACAAACAAGCTGAGATATGTGGTGCACAGGGGAAATTCGTGTCTGTACCGTTGTCCAGCAGTGGTGTAGCGGTATAGCGCACGGCACGGAATGCCGAGGACCTGGGTTCGATTCCCAGTGCTGGTTTTATTTTTCTGGTTTTTCCGTGCATCATATATCAGTTTTGTATTTTCAATTTTAAATATAAAACTCTTTATAAATAAAAGTTCATTTGTGACTTTCACAAAAAGTCGTTAAGAACTTGTGAACTAATTCAGGCACGCCTCGTTATTATCAAACCCTTCGATACAATCCCATCGATAAAACTATCGATACGAAAATCGACTGCGGCACCCTGTTAATCATGTTGGCGCACCTGCCCCCATACATATTCATTACCTCGTATCGGTCTGCAGTCACTATCAATGACTGTTACTTGGCCACATGACGATAGAATATTGTGGGTATTGCGTTTACCAAGTACTAGGGTAAAGGCGTTATAGATACAAGTTATCTGTACTTGTAGTTTGTTTAGGTAACTGAGAGGTGATTTATAAATCTTTGACTTAATGTGTGTCGTTTTCAGGTGGGCGCTTAATGGGTAGTTGTTGTTAAATGCATTGGTTCTCATTTTGTTTACTGTAAACATTGAACATTATTACAAATAAAGTATAAAATCTGCTTTAAAAAATCTATTAAAGTACTGCGGCGACTCTGGTTTGCACTAGACTTGGGCCTAATGATATTTGTCGAAGCTAATAAGTTTCAAAATGGAATAGCCAGTAGGTATTACCACTATTTCGTTATAATGCACAGTATGCAAATATACACCCATTTTGTTTATAAATTCCTAATAAAAACTCTTTAACTTTCGATGCAAGACATCATAATATGATGCTAATGATATAATAAATGACGTGCGATTTGTTTTTATTCGCACTACATTTTCTCAATGAAATAGATTATCATCAACGACTAAAGAATTAAAATCAATAATTACCAAGGAAACTCCATAAGCAAAATGGGACGTATCTAATCCCATACGAGTATCCCCAACTACGTATAACTAACAGACGTGGTGGACCCCTCCTATGCGCCCTGACAATGCCACAATCTATTCGATTGCGGCGATTTGCAATCGCAATTCAAGGCATGCGACATCGACAGTTTAGAATACGCGCCGTTTGAGAGTATTATGAACGAAGAAAATAAGTACGAAATTTAGTGTTTTAATTTAGTAAATATGCAATTAGTCCGCGTGAAATCAGTGTAAGCATTGAGTATTTATTACGCGGCAGAAATATGGTTGAAGTTTTATAATTAGTAATTCATACTCTTCGCTTCATTAAGTACCTACCTACTGTTCGGCCATTTGGTTTGTTTGATTTTTTCAATTTACATATTTACTCATTTTGACGACCGGATAGTTTACTGGTCAGAGACCCTGTGTGCTAAGCTTTTGTGATCCCGGGTTCAATCCCCGGTTCAAGCAGATAGGTATTAGTAAGTACTCATAGTACAAGCTTTGATTTGTTTGAGACAACATTGGTGTTAATTGTCCCATGATTTGTTGATATTTATTTTATCACGACTACGGAGTATTATTGTAATGAGTTACTTTTTTTCTGCTGAGCAGCCCATCTGGTTGCTCGCCCTCTCTCCGGTAAGCTGTAAAAGCCGTCTGAGGCTAACAGCAACAGTCCGTCCGAAAAAAAAAAGAGTTACTTTTTACTAATCTTTGAACTACCAATTTTTGCAGAGGGTAATAAACCCTGGCAAGTTTTTATATACACTCAAATAAAAACAAAACTCTGGGCGAAACACGCACACAAATTAACATTTCAGAATATTATGTGATTTTAATAGATTGTACACACATAAATACAATGTAGTATTCAAGGCAGTGCTTTATTGCATAACGACTCGGAAGTAGAAAAAACTCTTATTACAATTGAAAGAAAGAAACTAATTTGCAAAGAGCTTTCGAGCTACCTTAAGTTTCTGATATCACGCAACTGTATCGATTACCAGAGTTCCTCCTTTACTCGTATTTTTCTTACCGTAACGGAAATTTCTAATCAGACGCGAACAATAGAATCACATGCAAATAACACCAATTAGAACTGTAGCGATGGAAAAATGTAAAAGACGAATTCAATTTCAAATGAGATCCGTCTACGTTCAGTCCAGCCCCGCGTCGATCGAAGCGAAATTGAAAAAGAGAAAAAAGGAAGAGGAATAAATAAAAATAGAGATCCCGCTACAGCGCAAGTCTCCGTTGAAATGAAAATAAAGCAAAACGTTTTTTGCGGACGAAATAAATTAAAAAGTATGTCGCGATTTTGCGAACATCGCGCGATGACGGTCGCACTGTTCTCTATGACTATCATATTTTGTGTACGTTATTTATGTGTGCGCTTTCGTTTGTTTGGTTCTGCATTTAGCGAATCGAATTTAGCGTGACTCGGTTTTCCTGTAACTTTGAAGCGTGGGGGAAAATAGTCGACAGTGCTTTGTTTATAAACAAAAGAATAATGCCGAACCACTTCGATTCCCAAAATTACATTTGTCATTATTTCACTTGCTATAAGTACCAATGTTTGCTGTAAAATATATAATGAACTGTGCTTTTTTCAGTTTTTTTAAAATGTCCTTTTAAAGAATGCCGTAGGTTATGTTAGGTTAAATTAATATCAATCAGGAAAAAATATTTTATGAAAAATTAAAATTATGGAAAACGATACACTATCTTAGGAAATTCGAGTAAATGATAGAGAACCAAATACGGTACTCTGGTTTCAGTAAACAGCTTTCTTTTAATCGTGATTGGTCAATCTGTGTGATTGGTCTGGTTATAGTACTAACTATCAAGATATGTATTTAATTGCTTACCCCGTTATACTCTAGTATTTCTTGCACAGACATATCTTTTGTACAGTGAAAAATACATAGCTATTGGCTAACAGTTTTTTCTTCATTACCTTAACGCATGGTTACAACGTATTCTAAATAATCTTCCCGTTTAGCCATCCCCTCCAAGAACATGAAACATGCAAAACTTTTAACGCATATTAATGGTCTCGGGCATTGCATCTAAAATGAGTAGGCATTGAATACGGGGGAAAGTTTTGTGAAATTATATTTGTGGGTCGTCACGCTTTTCCGAGGGAGGGGGGCGATTAGGGGGTCCTTTGTGCCGTTGCCGTTGGGGCCGTAGTTATAGTTCTGTATTGACGATTATCGAAATTATTTCTTCATTAGTTATTAAAGGGAACTTCACGATAAGCACCTCTAGTCCCTCCCACCCTCTTAAATCTAAACCGGTGGGGTGAAAAAATAGAAAAAAAACAGGATGGCAGTAAGTATATTAAACTTTCAAGGAAAACTATAACGGCTAAGTTTTCTTGAGAATTATTAGTAGTTTAAGAGTAAATAGCAGCCTAAGGTATAAAATATACCTAAACTTGGAAGATTCCGTATAAAATACGAAATCCTTACAAAAGTATTACTTAATTTTTTCGTAATGGCTACGGAATCCTATTTTGGGCGTGTCCGACACGCTCTTGGCCGGTTTTTATGTATGTTTATTTGCAAATATGATTCCAAACGCAAGGAAATTCTGATAAATCAGACTGGATATCAGCCCCCCCCCCCTACCCTCCTAACCCCTTCGCAACCATCGTAGTTTATATATCGTTATAATATATTTTTTGTCCGAAAAAAGAAAATCCTTTTATCCTAAAAGCTTTTAATTTATAAAGCAAATGTGATTACGGTATCTTTTTCGAGCATATAAAAGGACCCACACCCAATAAAGGTCATTTGAAGTTATGAAAGGGATTCGCAAACCCTTTGATTCTCCATGGTCGCATAAAGGGCTGCACTACACATAGAGGACATTTCTAATCCGCCCGGCACTTAAGTAAGGGGGCAACCGGGCGTACATTCCCAACCTTCAGTAGTTTTTGGTAGTTTCAGTAGTTTTCTCTGAAACAAAAGTTCGTGCTATCGGTCACCTTTCAACATTATCTTATCAAGATTTAGTCGGCTTTATAAACGATTTACTAAATGCTAATGAACTTCTGGTCTAGATAAAAGGTGTTGAGTATTTTAGATATTTATTTTGTTTGAATTTGGTATTGTAGTCTAGTGAAAGTGACGGGACAGTAGCTATTATAAACTGTTTGTTTATTAGCTTTAAGCCTAATTATTAGCTCTCCAATCTACTTTAATACGGCTTTAAAAAAAAAGTACACAGTAGGACACACCTTCATTTCTAAAATTTTAGAAATCCTAAACTTTATTCATGCAAAGACGCAAACCAGAGCTAGAAAATAAACACATCAACAGCTTTCAAAATATAACTAAGTACATAAGCTCTTCTAAGAATTTAAATCTTATGGTTTAGATATAATTAATTTCTGGTTATAACAGTAGTTAAAAAAATATCCTTCTTAGCAAGGACTCTTTTTGCATCACATGTAGCGCATTGAATAGTACTTATGTATACGTGTACTGCCGTTTCGCACATTTTTTTCCCCGAATGTTTAATTCGGCAAATGTTTCATTTCCCAAGTATCAAATTTCTCCGAAACCAAAAATGTTTCTTAGAATATTTTCTTATGGTTTTATAGAACACAGTAGGTTAGGTTTGTTTTAATAAAAGTTTTAGTTTCGGAGAAATTTGATACTTGGGAAATGGGAAATGAAACTGCGAAAAATATTTTGCCCAAACGGCTGAAAACCACTTATGTACTTATATTTCCGATCATGGAGTACATACATTATAATAGGTAGTATACTGCTTACAGTATTAAATTACAGTATCAAGTACTATACTCGTACACAGTGTATGTGATTTTCCCACTAACGTCGATAAGCCAAAGGCTACTAAAAACACAGGGAAGCTTAAAGTTCCATCTTACAGACTGGCTAAAACCAAATAGTCGTTTCTGGGAAATTGCATACGTTTTTATAATAAAATTCCAAAAAATATTACATATGAAACGGATACAAAATTCAGATCTATTGTCAAGAAGACATTAATATCTAAGGCGTATTATAAAGTTAATGATTATATCATGGACAGGGATATTTGGAAATAATTCCGATCCGCAATAGGGAACCTACTGTGTTAAAAATAAAGTTGTGTTAAATACTTATGATGTATGGATATCATTTAATAATATTGTAAATCTGTTTAAAAAAAAATACACCTCGTTGAGTTTCTTGCCGGATTCGTCTCAACAGAGGTTTTTCCGAAACGGTGGTAGATTTTTTTTGACATTCAGTGCTTGTTATAGCCTAAATTTAATAAAGATATTTTGACTTTTGACTTTGACTTTGACAGGTATGTACTCGTGGACAGGTAGGTATGTACTAAACTTATACTCATCAAATTATCAGATAATGTGTGTTCAAATTCATACCTACGTCAGTTTGTGTTTTTAGGCATGTTTAAGACGAATCTTAAGTTTTTTTGAGTAAAACGCGTATAGTTTATATGGTACTGCTATTATTCATTACATTAGGGATCTATATAAGTAATAAGTAACTATTTTAATTGACTAGAACTCTACAAATACCTACTTACCTATTTAAAATGTTTTAACGCCTAGCCATTTAGCCATTTCGAACTATTTACTCGCATACCTACATAAATCAAGCTACCTACGTGTCCAATACCCAATAAGCATACCCACGTAGACAGATACACTCCAAAGACCTCCCGAGTCTATCCCAACAAAGTTTCCCGAAGAATTTTTAATCATTCGCTTAGGGCGGGCGGGGCGGGCGGGGCGGCCGCTCGGCGTCAGTTCGCGCCGCGCGGCCGACGCGCCGCCCGCCCAGTCACGACCTGGCGTCATGGCACCGCGCGCGACCACCGCTCCCGCCGCCGCCACCAAACACGCGACAACGCGACCACGCGACTAAACTGGCCACCACCGCGACCCAAACTGAATAAATTCGACAAATCATTCTCCTACCTGGACCACTATATAGACAAGTGTTTAACAGTGATTTTATTTTGTTCACTTTACGTTATAGTAGTACAAAATTTGTAATTAAATTAGTATTTTTATTGTAAAGTACAAAATAATGTAACATAAATTTAGCGGCACGGTAGAGGTTTTAGAATACGAATTAATACAGGGTCAGTTTTGTATGAATTCAATGTGATTGTAGTTTAAGGCGCTTTATCGAAATTGATTAATACTGTTCACAACATAAACAGTCGAGATATCTGAGGTAAGTTTTTCATAAAAACGCTTGTGATTATTTACAACGAGCCTTTTTTTAAACACAGAAGTACAGTAACGTGAGTGTGTGTTTTGTGAGCAAGAAAATATTCATTTTTTTTAAATGAAGACGGTGTTGTGTTTTATATGCCTAATATTTTAACGCTTCGTCGAAATTAAAGGAATGATTGTGATTATTAAACGAAACACATAAAAACATTACTCATGCCAATTCTCGCCAGTGTCAAAACAAAGCGTAACGGCTCGTAAATCTCAACTTTCTCAGTGATTCCCTCATATCAGCACTCGAACTCAAATGCAGAGAGCATACGTATTCCGGTTTCGAAAGACGAGATACAACTATGATTTAAATCCGGTGGCGACGCTAAATCACGCGAAGTGGCAGAGGCGAGCCGGCGACAAGACTTCGCCGGGCGCAATCCACAAATTGTTTATCCCGCGCCTAACGATTTAAATATAGCACGAACAAATGCCGATCGTAAATTGAACGCAATTGTTCCCAGTCAAATAATGAAACTTAGCAGCAACCAGCCGATGCACCTACCAAGTCCAAAGTTTGATTAATCTCGCACGTTCTAATTTCAGAATTTGTAGTTAATATTCTCAATGTTTATAAAGTTCGAAATTAAATTTCCAACTTCCGAAGCATCAACAAAGATTAACATAACAAGTTTCAGTGTAAAATTTTACGAGAGAATTTCCGTGACAAGCGGAAGCAATGTTTTCTTACCTAGTGACTATAAATATAAAGCAGCACTATAAAACGGCGACAAGGCGGCATGGTTTCGAACTAAGCAAACGTATACAAATTTGAATTCTCACATACACATTACCTAATTTGCAGCTTAATGTTTCATTAGCGGCATTCAAAAACCATGGGAAAAATCTAGAGCGCCAGAAAAAGTCGTAGATATACAGCATTATCTCGTCTACTAAATAAACAATGACTTTTGACACGAAACAGTTTTAGATTACGATGCTTCTAACTCTTCTATTTAAAATCAAGTAGGTAGTTAAACTAGTGATCTTTTACAGATATAATACTATTAATTAAAAGTACTGACCTTTGCTAGCTTTAAATTATTTTTAAGCTAAATATCTTCAATCTTTTGACACTCCTAGTTATACGGTAAGTATTGCTTTTAAAATCGTGGTTTACTTTTGTCAATAAAGGACAATTACTTACTTAGTAATGGTAACGAAATTGTTCTTACAACTGTTTTTTAATTCCATTGCCCCTAAAACAACATTGTAAATCAATTACGGCTTTTTAACACTGAAGTATACGAAAATACTAAATCATATTCGGACCTTTTATCACAAAAGACATTAGTTGACTTACGTCTTTTTACAGCCTAACGGTGCACATTGCGTCCCAAAACGGTAACAACTACAATGGCTTGCGCAAGGCATTCTGTTTTGTCCACGATTTTTCGTGAATACTGCAGCAAATTGTTATTTCTATTGTAAACGGGGTGGTCGTAGAAAGCGAGTCTTATTCAATTTTTTTAAAAGAGAAATCTGTGCATGTTTAACTTTTAAAAACTCTGGCTTCTTAGAAGTACCTGCTCTACTTATGAATTGATATAGGTAAATGCTACGAAGCCAACTGTGTGTTAGAAATGGAGAACAAGTTTCAAATTTTGTAGCTGTTGTTGCGTTATGCTGTCACACAGTGATATTTTTAAATGGAGTTTTAATTGGCGCAAGAAATAGCTAGGTTTCGTAATATGTATCCTTCATGCCGTTTCTATAAATTATATGGGACTTGTTGGATAGGTGTTTAAAATATGTGTTCAGTTTAGACTCGATACGGGTGGCTGAAAAATCTGCTTAAATTTATCAATCCTCCTAAAATTATAAATGAAAAAGTTGCTATTGGAATGGACATAAAAAATAACACAGTTCCCGCAGGATAGTACTAAATGAATTATTCGGGAAAATAAAAAACTTACTTGCTCTTTTGCCTACAACTAATCAACAATTGCGTCGGTACGCGGTACTTACCTTAAAATAATCAATATTGTAAATTTTCTTGAAATTTATTTTAACGTATTACATAGCTCTATTTTTTTAAAAATCTTTAACATATTTTGTATATAACTTCCCCAATTAGGCACCACTTAATGTAGGCTCAATCGAGCTATACTAATAGCTCTATTATAGTATTAATTAAATTAATAACAAGTAAGAAACAGGTATTACTACTGATCTACATCAGTAAGATTAGTCTGACAACCTTAACCTAGTTTTTTTTTATGCCCCTGTCAGGTTTCCTGTCCTGTCGTGTCTAAACTTCATAAATGTCTTTACAATTTCGATACACTTTCGAAACGGAGCCGAAATAGTTTTATTTGAATGTATGCAATGCAATCTTATTGTGCAACTTTTATTTTCAAGTTTTTACGATAAATACTATGGGTAATATTTATATGGTAAAATGTTTTCCGCTTATGTATTTTGAATTATTTGCTAGTATCTCTGAAAAAAAAAACTAAATTGATATTTTATAGATAAAGGCATTAGGACGATAAATCATATTGTATGATACTTAATAAATTATTCAATTGTATTCGAGAATTTAATTTCTTCATTGCATTGTTCATTTCTTCTTTTGATAGTCACACAAGCCGACATTCGATACATTGTTTTTAGTTTATAAGTATTTTATAATATAAAAAAAATCATTACCATAATTCGTAAGAACAGAAAAGAATTTTTAAATCGTAAATTAAGGCCGTCTTATCTTGTCTTCTAAATTGAATCACACTACGAAAAAAGTAATAACATATTCGCGTTTAAAAACAGAAAAAAAAACAAATGAGCTTCACCGCAACAGCAGCTAGTGCTGTGCCTGGGCGTGACATAAATCATTCTTGAACCGAGTAATTAAAATACTGGTCTACGCCAGAATCAGGCGTTTCGAATTTACGCCGCTAGCCGAAAAACATGAAAGTGATATTGCGCGAGCATTCACAAATATGGAAATAGTGGACTGCAATTGAAATATTGTTTTGGATCTACAGTTGCGTTGTTTTTGAGCTGATACGTGTTTTGAGGATTTGTGAATTAGTTAGTGTCGATGGTGATATATAGCGGCTCTATTTTATTACCGATGCTCAAAATCTTTGTTGGAAAAAACTCAGCATCGAATCGAATCGATGATAAGTAAGCTCGATTGACTCATCCGTCGGCGTGTCACACGATTACGATGTAATTGGTCACGATAAACTTTATTACGTTTTAAGTATAAATAATGAAGCACGGAAGCATCTTGTACGGCGGTAGCTGGCGTCTCAGTAATTACAGTCCAAGTTCAACGTAATAAGCACTTACTTGAAACTAACGTGTTTCTTTTCTGGCATAATTTTATTAAAAACATCCATTCATCTTTTTGACCACAAGTGAAGTTTTAAATGGATCAGTAGAAAGCGCACACAGAGACGTATTAGAATTTTACTTTTTGTGGAACCGCATAAATACTTTTCTTACTATATCCTATACATTTAATTTGTTTTTGCTCTTTTTTTAGATACATTTATGGTTGTTTGAAGTTGGTAGGTATCTTTAGTGGCTTTCATTCAAGATGACGACTTTAACGCGTTACATTTTGATCATTGAAGCACTATATCGAAAATACAAACTGAAATATAGATGACAGAAAAACTAGAAAAATAAGATCAGCGCTGGGAATCGAACCCAGGTCCTCGGCATTCCGTGCCGTGTGCTATAACGCTACACCACCGCTGGACAACGATACACACACGAATTTCTCCTATGCACCTCATATCTCAGCTTGTGTTGTTTCTTATTTAGCCACTTAAGCACTTGAGATATGAGGTGCATAGGAGAAATTCGTGTCTGTATCGTTGTCCAGCGCTGGTGTAGCGGTATAGCACACGGCACGGAATGCCGAGGACCTGGGTTCGATTCCCAGCGCTGGTCTTATTTTTCTGGTTTTTCTGTGCGTGCATCTATATTTCAGTTTGTATTTTCGATATAGGTTTTACGGGATGACCGTAAAAGTAACAAAAAATTTGGAATTGAAATAAAAAATACAAAAAGATTCCAAAAAACCAATCTTCATTGAAGCACTTTCGGTATTCAGTTGCACTTACCCAGCCCTTGACTGAAACTGGCTGGCACTGGCTGAATATTCTGAAAACGTTTTGGGATCGGTACCTACCTTGTATTATTAAAAAAAAACCACGCATAATTTTGAACCAAACGGTAAACCAGCCTGACTGCTCCGCTCCATGATACTGTATTATTGTACATAATATCTTTAGAGCTACGTATGATTGCCAACTGTCGTGTCAATACCACAGTAAAATGTGAGTAAAAACAAGTTCAAAGTTTCCACTAATATCTAATGAGATAATAAATCAATAGTTACAAAAAATAAAAAATAAAAGCCCGTTAATAATTATGTGGTTGTCTTCGATTTTTTTATCTGTAAGTAATCATTGCATTTGAAGGTGTAAATGTAATGAGTGGCAAAAATATACGTTTATCATCAACCCAAATTTTCTTTTATCCCTGCGCCGACCGAAATTCTAAAATCAAATGATCCGGTGATCTTTAAAAAGGCCGTAAAACAACCAATTACGCTGTTATAATCTCAATATGCCAATTAAGGTCAGCATTACGACTGTGTAAACGGCGTGGCAGCCGTAAGTGCGTCGTAAAGCGGGATTTAATGGCCCGGTTCGAGGGATTCCCTGCGAGCTATGAACTTTTACGTCGACGAACTTGTTAGGTTAGGTTAGTTTGCGGGATTAACATTATTTTTGACAGAATTTTAAAAAATGCTGTAGGTAATTTGAGTGTAACCGATCGATGATATTTTTTTGTTCGATAGTGCATAAATGCGGTTTTATTTAATAATTATCAAAATTCGTTAGTTTTTGATCATTTTTAAGTCGATTGATATTTAAAAAAAAAAAGCTAAAAATGTCACGTGTTTTTCAAATTTATATATTTTTAAGTAAACAACAGGCATGGTTTTAGTTCGTGGCAATGCAAATGTTTACTGTTGCTAGTAAGGATTGTCTCATAATTAAGTAATTATGTACGTACTCGTAGACAACTGGGGTATTGCGTGACAGGCTTAGGAATGCTTGTTCTAAGATAGTTAAGCAGACACTCGTACAATTACAAACATAAATCAACCACTTATTACAACTAAAACAGACAATACTCTATGTAAAACAATTAAACACGACAGTAAATCTATATAAATATAACTTTATAACTAAAAGTCACTGACCATTACACTAATAAAGTGAGACATTTTTATAATACGATATTAATCAAGCTTATTCATTTATTGCTATTATAAATTCAATAAAATAAAACTAGAATTATTTAAATCTATTTTGAAATTATGGTCATAGAATGACTGATTTTATTGCTGCGTTATTTTATTGTCTCGTAAACTTAAAAACTTTAGGTATTGGGTGTTTATAGATTTTGACGTTGATCGCTATCCGAAGCACCTGTTTTGGTGTTTTACATACAAATATGTTAATTCCAAAGCATTCTAAAAGCAAGATTGCTTTTAGATCGTAAACAATTGAATATGAATATGCTTAGCCTTAAAAATAAATTGTTAAAAATTACTAATCTGAGAATAAAACGACCAACATCTTTTTTTCTTGAACGGCGACAGTCTTTTTATAATATTTATTACCTGTTGTTAAGTTCATAATATTACATTTCGTATAAAGCGTATTTGTTCTGATATAATATTGTAAATACACATTATTAGACTAACATCTGTCTGTACCTACCTACTAGTAAGTACATACAAAAATCTGTTTGATTTAAACATTTAAACAAACAACCTCAAGCCCCCTTTATAGCTCGTATACATTCTTAGTAGCCAAAAGCACCGATTTCTAAAATCGCTCCCGCAATCCAAGAAACTGCGCAAAGCGGCATAAGTAAGTAAAGAACATTTTAGAGCCTGCTTGCTATGCAGGGCGGCGCGGCCGGCCCTGATTTTTGCCGTTGTCGACACCGAGCGAAATGTATTAGTGGATTTAATGCCTACGAAATAAGACCGATCGAAAGCGGAGAGTTCGGTGTTGCGGAGTTACTGTGTTTTGCTATGTGGTCTTGTTTTGAATTGCGTTTGTAATTGCTGCCTTCGTTTTATTTTAGTCGTTAAGAAGTATTTTCAGCAGCGTTCCTTAAATACGCAATCTTAGATTATATTATATGACATATTATAATCTAAGTACCTACGCAATAATTAAAATTTGCAATTTTGCCTAATCTATCAAATTCTTATAGCAGTTTTTTAATATCATCTATTATTATATTACAACTAATCTATATGCATTTTAATAAAGTACCTACAATATTTTTTGATCACCTGCCTAAAACAAATTATTGTATGGACATAATTGTGACCATACCAGGGGCAGGAATAAATAGGTAGGAAGTGCCGACCTTATCACTTCAAGCGATCTATGTCAGCGAGCCATAATTAAAAACCTAATGAGTCATTAGTAATGGGAATTGCTTACAGAAATTAAACACGAAATCTGACATTTCGATCAGCAGTATGCGAAAATTTATGTTATTATGTGGCATGCGATCTGTGACCTACTGTATAATATACTAAAACGTATCATATCATATCTATTGAGGATTTTGATGTATTTTACCGCTTTATATCGACTTGTAGCAATTAACAGTGTATCACTATGGAAGGGTCCTAGCACAAGATATCCTAGGACATTATCACAGGACCCAGTTTTAGGTAACTTTTCTGTAATTGGAATAAACACTTTTTTACTTTGAATGTAAGTAAGGAAAGTCCCTAAGCGCATTTTGTTTTTTTATTACGTAAGTATTATCCATTTTAAATATTTTTATTACTGAAAAAGTTAACTATGACTTGTGTTGTGTTGTGGTTTATTTTGGCAGTGCGTGTGTGCTGTGTATTTTAATAAATCTTATATTTCATTGAGCAAGCGTATTGCTAAAAATTGTTAGAAATAGAAGCGCTTCTTAATTTAAAACGCAGGAGACTTTTGATAGTTGCGCTAGATGGCACCACACGCCACTATCGACGTATGCAAATTATATCCTCAAACTGCTTCAAAAATTAACGTCTACCTACTTACTGTCCTCCACGGCTGCTACTGCTTTATGTAAACTTTTAGTTTGTCTACCTAATAAACAGTTCTTTCTCTTCACCTTGAGTACTGCTAATCTTACATTAAGCAGAAACTTAATAAAAACTTGTACGCTTAAAATACTATGGACTTATTCGTATAGTGTAGCTAGTTATACAGCGACCCGGCGTCAAGTGACGGTGTCGGAAGGCGTCGGAAGCGGGGGTGGGAAACGAGATGCCCGTATACCTAACGCTGCACCATACACGTAAAAACTACGAGTACATACAATAACAATACAGCTTTAGAAGCTGAGCTGAGTAACGCCAGATTAGGTGTAAGAAAATTCTGATCAGATCTCTAAAAACCGCGGTGGTCTAGTGGGTAGACCTATGGCCTCTCAAACAGAGAGAGGATCGTGGGTTCAAATCCAGGCTCGCATGTCTGAGATTCATGTACATGTGCGAAAATACATTTAATTTGAAATTTACCGCGACCAACAGATTTTAACCAACTTCAAAGAAGGAGTTCTCAATGCGGTTATATATTTGGGTTTTATTTTGATTATACGTAGGTAAATATAATAATTGATTTAAAGAAAAAAACGACTTCAGAGAACTACCTTAAGAAAATTTAAATAGAGAAGAGTCTTTAGTCCTCTCTATTAAAATTTTCTTGAGGTAGTTTTCTGATGGCGGTTTTTTTTACCATCAAATCAATTATTATTCACTTGATTCAAACACTCCTTTTATAGGCAATAGGTAAACTCGTCACTACTTTGAAAAGAATCTCATATCTCAAATCAAAACGTCAAAAAAAATTACACTTAAAATAAATTCACATAAAAATCATCTATTTTGGGGTACGAGTTTTTATTAGTGACTCTTAAAATAGTTTTGTTTCTAATAATATATATCGGATACATTTTAAGCCTTTTTACCTTTTAATGCATGCACTGTTCTTAGTCTACGCGATGGTTCGATATGACTTGCAAAACGGACTAACTGCACGATGCAACAACGAGACTGCATATTAACATTCACGAATAATATTTGAATACTTAATATTTGCTTGCATTTTTGAAAGGAAATAACGCAGGTTGCAAGAACTTGGAGCTTGAACATTTTTCATTACTTTCATTTTTAACCCCGTCGCAAAAACAGGGGTGTCAAGTTTGACGTCAATGTCTGACTGACTGTCTGTCGATCTGTCCGTCTGTCTCTGTCTATCTGTGCCATCGTAGATCTTAAACAAATAGACCAGTTTAGCTGTGGTTCACGGTAAAGGAAAACGCGAGGAAGCCTGCACAAACCTGCGAAGCAATTCAGTAGTGTGTGTGAAGTACCCAATCTGCCCCGGGCCCGCGTGGGAACTACAACCCAAGCCCTCTCATTCAGAAACAATGCCAGTGCCCAGCAGTGAGACGTTTATGTTGGGATGATGATGATGATAATGTACTCTTTGTAAAACGCTCACTATTTCCACAAATCGCACTAACAGCTAGCAGCGATCGCAGCAATACCTGCCTACTAAAATTTGTATTCAACTCCTTATACGTCCAAGATAACCACTTCCCAGCCCCGAGGTACACGCGTTACTAATTTTGGATTCTATACTAATTGACACGAATATATACCTTTGTGAGCCGCTGGGAACATCCGCACATTATGCACTCAAATTACGGCGCGTGCTTTCGATGCCACATGACGATTAGATGATAAAAAACGCGTCTTCCGTTAAGGAATCAGTTTGGATATTCTTTTTACTTTTTGTCTTTGAAAAGGCTTAATTTTACTTCAAACTTTTACTTTTTTTTTAAATGACTTATCGATAAGAGCTAATAATATTTCCTATTAACCTATATATCATATAGATAGAGGAATTCACTGCCAATGTGTGTTGCCAGTGATGACATACGGATCCGAGACGTGGTGCTTCACTATAAGTCTTATAAATAGGCTCAGAATTGCTCAGCGAGCTATGGATAGAGCTATGCTTGGGGTTTTCTACGGGATCGAATCAGAAATGAGGAGATACGTAGAAAAACAAGGGTCACCGACATAGCCAAGCGAATTGGCTCGTTGAAGTGGCAATGGGCAGGCCATTTAGACGACCAGATGGCCTAGTGGTTAGAGAACCTGACTACGAAGCTTGAGGTTCCGGGTTCGATTCCCGTGTCGGGGCTGATATTTGTATGAAAAATGCGAATTTTTGTTCTCGGGTCTTGGGTGTTTAATTTGTATTTAAGTATGTATCTATCTATATAATTATATTTATCCGTTGCTTAGAACCCATAACACAACCTTTGCTAAGCGTACTTTGGGACTACGTCAATTGGTGTGAACTGTCCCGTGATATAGCACGGAGAACAGATGGTCGTTGGGGCTGAAAGGTTCTCGATTGGAGACCGCGGATCGGCAAGCGCACCGTAGGATGCCACCAACGAGATGGACGGATGACCTGGTTAAAGTCGCGGGTTGACGGTGGATGCAAGCCGCTTCCAACCGAGGCAACTGGAGATCTATGGGGGAGGCCTATGTCCAACAGTGGACGTCCTATGGTTGCTATGACGATGATGATGAGAGGAATTCACTAATAAATGATAGTGAATGATGATGATGAATATAAAACATTAAAAGACGCCTTCGAAAGTTTAAACTTCTCAATCCTTCCTTTTGACCAACTAGAATTGAAAACATCGGAATTTAAAATACGTCTAGCTAAATTAATATGTGTCTTCTGATATAATTCACTGTTGTGCAACATCAAAAAATTACGTGTCATAAAAATATATGAGACTTTGATTAGAAAAATTGCTTTGGTCTCCAATTAAGAGTCGAGCCACACACGACGGCCGAATCTCAGCAAGTTTCGGCTACATTGTACTTTCGGTATTCGGCGTGCCCATTACATTAGTCACGCAGCATCGTAAATGATCGAAAGAAATGGAGATAGTAGTACTATTTCCGGCTAAAACCGAAAAACATATCCCTCGATTTTCAGTTCATCTGCATGATTTTCAGTTTTATTTAAGCGATTCCTAACTGATGTTTTGAACATAGAGAAATTAACCAGTACAGTGGAAGTATCAAACAATTTATGTAAAAAAAAACAAACGAATTACACAATTGCTGTACTATGATTGGCCGACTTTAAGTCAAGTAGCACCCTAGCAAGCAGAGGTTATCGATGCCTGTAGTAAATATAATAAAACTCACTCAAAGAAAAAATATCGTAAAATAATGCTATAGCAACTACGCTACAAGTTTTACATTGCTAAAATACGAGCATTGCAATAACCACTCTACATGACATTACATGACATGGTTTTACATGACATTTCGTATTCGAGTTAGAAAATTGTAGGTATAGACAGTTTCGTCACAGCTCGACAATAATCATAATTCCTATATTCATTCCCAAAATCCCGGTACCTTAAAGGTCGAGGTCGCGCTAAGAGACCGAATCCGTCGCCCGCAGCAATCTTAACCAAACAAATTTAGAAGGCGATCACTTTAAATTGCCCCCCATTTCTTACAGTCACTTTCGAATCCGCAATCATTATTTAATACTAACACGGGCTTATAACGATACCTTTGGGATCGCGGACGTTTTTAGTTCTTTTTCGGCGAAACTTTCGTGCTGGCCGGTGCGAGGCGAAACGGTATAGTTTAAATTGGTTTTGTTTCTAATTTCTGAACGTTTCTTGTGCTTAGGTATCTAGTTTCGTGTTACAATTTGTAAATGCCTACGGTTTTGATTTATGTTTTGAAAGGAATGTTGTAACTTAGTTTTAGTCGAGCGTTTGTTTTCGTTTTTATGTGTATCATTTATTTTTCTTTACAAATTGCAATTAAAATAAAAACTTTACGTTAAAAAATTTAACAGTACATTCCGCCTTGCCAAAGTATGTTTAAGTATTTACCAGTTAAATTTAAAACATTATAAAAATATATTTCTAACCAATTTTAACTTCTTAAAACAAACAAGTGTTTTTTTAAAATGACTAAAACCAGTAGCCCACAGGGCCCTAATGCGCTCTTATCGGGGCGATCGTCGGCGCTCTTTGCCACTTAAAGCGACGCTATTTATAACTCGAAGACGGATTGGTTCAACCATCTGTCACTTTGTATGCTCTTAATTCAAATACTGCGATGGTTGTGGTTTTGTTTTTTAACCGACTTCGAAAAAAGATGGAAGTTCTATGTTCGACCATGTGTAGGTATTTTAACTTATAAACTGAATGTTAATGCTTTAGGCCACTTTAGGATTAGTGACCCAAGCCACGAAGAAAGAGTTTACCTAACACATTCTTGCAAGGTTAGATATGCTGAATGAACGTTTGCATAATGAAACCGTAAATAAAGATGAACAGTCGAACCATTTGATTCCTAACCCACCGTAGAACGCTCTCACAGTAACTGTCATACATAATGAATTCCCTTGTGAAGCAATACGACGTCGCTATGACTTTTTCTACGAGAAGGTTCCACAGTTGGTCACCACTCATTTGGTTTGATAGTACCTTATCCTACCTTACAAATATTAAAACTGAAAAAGTCTGTGAAGATGTTTCGATGTTTGTTTTTTAATCATGCAATAACAGCTCGGCGGATTTTGATATCATTTGACACACACGGATAGTTATGTCGTTCCCAAAAATAAAAATAGAAAAGAGAAAGAACCAATAAACGAATTCTTTGCAGACAATATCTCAGAAGTTTTTACATTATTTTGTAACTATTTTAGTAGGTACGTGAAGTTTTAATAGTCTGAGACCTGAGTTTTGTGATTGTTTAGTTTATGCTTTACGGGCTTTAGAATTATTGCAAACCTAAATGACTGTTGCTGTTTTTTTTTTCACTGAACATAGGTACAGAATGAATAAATTCTAATTTTTTGTCGAATGCTATATGTATTTTTTTTATTTTTTTTATTTGACTGGATGGAAAACGAGCAAATGGGTTTCCTGATGGTAAGAGATCACCACCGCCCATAAACATCTGCAACACCAGGGGTACTGCAGACGCGTTGCCAACCTAGAGGCCTAAGATGGGATACCTCACGTGCCAGTATATATAGTTTAATGTATATTTATCTACTCTTCTTTGAATTGGGTAAAAAGAATAAACAGTTCCAGTACCTAAACCACATGTCTAACTTAACTTTTGGTATCTTAATAATGCTTCTTCAAATGAGTTTCTTTATTGTAATAGAGCGCGTACTTATGTTGTGAGAACATGACCAAATCGAGTACGATCCCGTCATAGACGGGCATTCATTAATGCCAGATGTTACGCTATGTCGTATGCCACTTGATCTTATCGCTCGCTACTGGTTCACATACCTAAATAGAACGCGGATTTATTTCAATATTTTGTTTATGATTCAAGTACGTAAGGTAGTACCAGTCTTCATAAATTTGCAGTTCTAATAAATAATTACCTAGAATTTTGATTTCTGAGCCGTAATTTTTTATGCAAATCTTGAGGTATTTTTTATGTTGAACTCTGAACTAATTATTTTATTCTTCTTGTTTCAGGTACGTTCATACGTTGAAGTTTGATTGGTATTTAAAATGCCTTTATTAGTTTAGGTAAGTAACACACAAAAGTAAAAATATAAAATTACTGCAAATGGAGGAAATTAAGTAAATATTAACACTTGTCACTTCTAAAACGAATGCCTGGGTAACTGTCAACCGTAAGTTACCGAGGCGTAAATTTTATAAGTGAACAGGCAAATTTACAATAAGAAACTTTTATAACATTAATAAAAAAAAATATTCGAAAAGTACTATTTCTTTGTGACTACAGCTAGTACCTACCTTTTTCCATCCATTTCTTTTTTAGGAGACAGGCATAAAAGAAAGAAAGAAATAAAATAATTTATTTATAGCAACACAGTGATACATTACCAATACATACATATACAATTAAGGTATAGTTTCTTACTACGTGTGTGCAGGATTACTTTTTTGGTAGCAAGTTTTTTAAATGTTAAGGCTTTCAAGTGTATTTTTGTCTTAAAGTAATATGTAATTGTTTTAAGTGTGAACCACTAGCCAAAACAAATTGTTAAGTGAATTAGAACTATCAGAGCGGAGTTTGTTTGTCAACCGAGGTCTATAGCATTGCAAACTTTATTCCTCGGAAATTCGATAATTTTTTCAACAAAATGTGATCTATAAATTATCTATCTTATACGCCGTTAGCAATAGAGTCATTTTCAGATATTTTTTATCATAATTTTTCTCACATAAATAACTCACTTACGTATTATTCGACAATGACGAAATAAATAATAATTAATGCTTATTACAAACGACATTGCCCATTATAAACTACAATATGACACTACCTTTGCTTATTTGTAATTATCGCACATGTAAATTAAATAAAAAGTTTAAAAGTAATGTATTTCATCAAATCGTGAATCATCACATCCGCAGGATTCCATCTTGACATAGGCTCCCCCATAGCCCTCTAGTTGCATCCACCGCGAACCCGCCGCTTTAACAGGTCTCCTTATCTTAGTTAGAACTTTCGGCCCCAACAGATACGTTCTCCTCCTATATGGCCTGGCTATTGCCACGACTTCAACGAGCTAAGTTTGTTTGGCCATGTCGATAAATGACATTATTCTTCTACATATCTCCTCATTTTGACATTCGATGAGTAGGAAATTCCGAGCTCTCCATCCATAGCTCGCTGAGCAACTCTGAGCCTATTTTATAAGGCTATAGTGAAGCACCACGTCTCCGATCCATATGTATTGTCATCACTGCAACACACATTGGTTTAAAAAGACTTTGTCTTAAGGCACTAAGGAATTTTGAACGAAAAGACATTGCTGAGTTTTCCAAACGGTGCCCATCTGTGTTGGATTCGACGATTGGTCAATCTTCTCGAAGTTGAACTTACCTAATTTGACGGTTTTTCCTATGTATACATATGCGTCAACAACTTCAAGAACCAAATTTTCAACCAAAATAGGAGTAGACACCTGTTCTTGACACTCGATTGAGGTTTTCGAGTAGCGTACTGAGTTCTTCCATCGACTTTGCCATAACCACGATATCGTCGGCAAACCGAAGGTGAGTGATGTATTCGCCGATGAGATGCCTAGTCTTTTCCATTCCAGAAGCTTGAAGGCGTCTTCGAAAGCGGCAGTAAACAGTTTCAGAGATATGACATCTACGTATCTTACGCCTGTTTTCAAAGGAATCGCATTCGAATTCTGTTCGTGTACTCGGACCGACATAGTGGCGTTGTTATACAAACACTTTAACACTTCGATATACCAATAGTCGCTGGAGAAACTCAAGCACCGCTCACGTTTCGACCGAATTAAAGGCTTTCTCGTAATCCACAAACGCTAGACATAGTGGCAAGTTATACTCTTCGGTATTCTGTATGACTTGCCGCAGCGTATGTATGCGGTCTACGGTACTATAAGCCTTTTTGGAACCCGGCTTGTTCAGGTGGCTGGAAGTCATCGAGCCTGCGTTCGAGACGATACTTGCGACATAATTAGAGTTAGAGTAACCGTTTCGGTATCAGAAATTTCATTTATAGGCGTCAGTTCCTTTGTAGGCGATGGTTCCAATATTGGCGATGTGCCTACAGAAAGTGACGGGTTGAACGGCGACACTACTTTCTTTACCTAGATTTTACATCGCATCACGCTCTAGATCAATAGCTCGCCTTTTTTCTCCTCTCTGTGTATTTGTATTTTTATTTTTATGTGCAATAAAGAGTTTACATACATACAAACATGATTCCGTACTGTGTGATGTTTCTACATTTGCAGAAGATATAACTGGGGCATTAGTTTATTATATTATCCTCGTAAAACGTACACCGACCAGATCGGCGGCATATTGAAGAGAGGCTATATAGGTTAGAAGTACCCGAAAGCGTCGAGCATGTATGAGGAGTGATGAATGTGGATGAAGCGAGAGAACTATGTCAGAATAGAAGCGTATGGCGCTCTATTGTCTCTGCCTACCATACAGGGAATAAAGCGTCACGTATATGTATGTATGTATGATATTTTATTCCATAAAAATAAATAGAAAATAAAATTTGAGACGTAAACGGTGTTAACTTAAATGAGTTCCGTAGAAGAAGGTGACATATGCACAAGTGAAGTCGACAACGCGTGTCTGTTCCGGCGTAAATGGTTACAAGTGCTCTTACAACTCTGAAATTCTATCTAGTTTCCATCGATTAAAGGTACATAACTATATACATCGTGCTTATTAAAACTTTTTCTGATCGTGAAATCTATATAAAACTTTTATTGCTAAGATCATAATACGTTACGAATGTTTTTTTTCCGTTTTATATTGATTTACTATAAATAAAGTTCTAAGAGGTAATATGCTACCTTTTACTCCGGAATCTAACGGCAGAAGCACTTAAACCGTAAAAACATAAAAACACACTCACTATTATTTTTAAATAGAAGAAATAGCTAATTACGTCTTTCTCAACCATGATGACTATCCTCTTTTGGACCATTTGTAATTAAATCATTAATTTCACTTGTATTTCGTTGATTCGTTGGTCTAGTGCCAAGTTTATAAGTCGTCTCGAGCGACGATTCGTTTTATTAGGAGTTAAATTCATGCCCACAAAATTAACATAAAATTTATAAAGAAACCCACACCAAAGAAAACGTGCCAAAAATAACATAAAGTAATAAAGCGTGTCATCTCCCGCGAAGACCGGGTGACGACTGACGATAGAACCCCGCACGCGCCCCTCCGCGGGCGAGGCGACCGGCGTGTAAAGTTCTATCGAGATGTATAACTTTCTTACGTCGAGCTCATATCACATGGAACTTTTTTAGGGTTGAAATCTCAAAAAGTACTTGGATTTGAGAAATAATTTATATACAGAAATGAAGCTGGAGAATAGCTTTTAAAAGTAAACAATAAAATCAATTTATCATTATTATCATAGAAAATTTTCGTCGCAAAAGTACTATTTCTTTGTGACTACAGCTAGTACCTACCTTTTTCCATCCATTTCTTTTTTAGGAGACAGAAAGGCATAAAAGAAAGAAAGAAATAAAATAATTTATTTATAACAACACAGTGATACATTACCAAGGTTACATACATACATATACATATCTCTAGGTATATACTTGTGTTCTCTGTACTGTTTACTGTATTGGTGTGCAATAAAGAGTTATTGTATTGTATTGTATTGTATACTTAAGGTTAAATACTTCTTTTACGTGTGGTGCGACTTTTAGGTGTCATTTTTGTCTCCAAGTGAAAAAAATGGACATTTGTATTATACAGCGTGTATATTTGATACTACCTCAAACTGTAACCAGACGAAGATTTAAGTGCTGTGAACCGATATCAAAACAAATTGTTAATTTTGAATTAACTACCAGAGCGGGAGCGGGGTGCGCCAAAGTTCATATAAAATTGCAAATTCGATTATTGAATCATCGAAAATGTATCTCATAAAATTTTAGATCCTAATGATCATTATAAATTTTTATTTTAGTCAATACTCATTGGAACTCCGAATTTATTATACTTATAATTTCATTCCACATAAATACCTCTATTACTTTAATTTATGTATACATTCACTATTCAACATATTGATTTCAGACAATAACATTTGGTATTATATTATTATATATTTTAAAATATACCTTTGCTTATTTATAAGTTATCCACGCAAGTAAATTCAAAATAAGAAGCTAAAAAAAAACAAAAAAGCCAGAAAAGCCAGTTAGGTAAGAACTGTGACCTTCACAAAACCTTAATGCTGCCAAAAATGGGTTAGGTTAAAATTGCGACCCACACGGAACCGAAATCCTGCCAGAAAAGTGGGTTAGGTTAGGTTAGAACTGCGACCCTCACAGAACCGAAATCCTACCAAAAACGAGGGTTAGGCTAGGTTAGAACTGCGATGATTATATGAAATAAGTTTATAAAAAAAATATCTCCCAAATAACATTATGGGTATAGATAAAATCTCAGCAATGACATTATGAGTAAAAAAAAATCGAAATATTTATCATTATGAACAATGTAGGTAAAAGTAAAAATAATTATTTTAAAAATGTATGACACAATTTTCGGAGAAATGATGATTATGATTACAAAGCGGTATTATTATAAATAATCGAATAAAAAATTGTATATGAGCCAATATGGACCCATTCTGTGAGAGCTGTCACGTAAACATGTGCGACGTTTTGAACAAAAACAAAGTAGTATCACGTAGTGATACATTGCGTGCTAATTAATTTTATAAGGAAAATAATGTCATTTTTTTTTACAAAACAATAAAATGTGACAATTAGGGCCTTCACTAACTACCCTTAAAATTTGAGGTAGTATCAAAAATACACGCTGTATACACTACACCTTATGTAACCTAAAGGTAAAATTGCGAACAAAAATGTTTTATCCAACTCACCGTGGTGCGATTCCGAGCGGAAATTAAAGAAAAGCTCTATAATAATGCAACAGTGCGAAATCCCTAGTGCAATGCACAAAATCTTTTTAAACAACTGCACGGAAAAAGCGTTGAACTTTTACACAAAAGCTCTCAGGTAACGCCATGATACGTACTGTCTATAGAACGTAGTCTTACCCGACCTGAGATGGACGTAGGATTTCTCGTGGGTTAGAAGGAGATGTCTGCTTGTTGCGTGGCATCGTCCTCAGGGCTTTCGGCTCAGCTGTCTGCCCGGTGATGTTTGAAACACAGGACAGGCGGAGCTTAGCTACAAATCACTCAGTGTCACATTTTGACATTTGAGATATTAGGTTTTTTTTCTATAACGCCGCTACGCCATCTCTTATTTCTTAGTTTGCTTTCGGCTCTATTTCGGCGACACTTTCTCGTGAGTCGTGCGTAATTAGATGACTGTGTTACATGTCTTTTTTTTCTCTTTTATAGTGTCAATTAATGCATGCACGTAGTCATAAAGCTTTCGATTACGACTGACATCGTTTTCGCTGTTTAAAATTCGAACGGAACGTCGACGCCGACAAAAAAATTAAAAAATAGTGTCTTACCATTTTTTGGAGACCTCTTACGGTGTTTCGTTGTTGAATCAAACAAAGGCGTTTACATCCAATTATTGTGTTTGAAAGAGGTCTTTGTTAAATGGTCGGTCATGGTTCAAGGAAGTGCCATCAAATTGCCCAAATGAGGCCATAAACGTCCCACTGAGTGACGTCTATATACGCTGGTGTGGGACTTGTAATATTTTTAGGGCCCAATATATTAATATTGAACTTTTGGGGTGATATGGTCAGATGGCCGCATGTGGTTAAAACAATAAGCACTGATGACTTCATTAAAACTGGCCTCAATTGAAGTTCCCATTGCATTTAGACTGATTGTAATAACAAAAAAAAATATTATTATAAATTTGCATCAAAAAAATAATCATACTATTTCAATGGGATACTATTACAGGCACGTAAAAATATTGAAAGGTTTTTTTTTACAATGGTATAATTATTTTAAATATCATTCGTACCTATTTCAATCTCTTATAATGATATTTCTTTTTTTCTCAAGTTCCGGTTTAATACACTAGACACTACTAAAATTATTTCGAAATCAAATCCCGAATGATGTATTTTAACATCAAAAAGGCAGTCCCGAAATTTCGTAACACACCAGACCAATTATGACCGCACATTGCAGAGACAAAGCGCTTCACAACAATGACGATTCTATTCTTAAAAAAATTACGCAAAACGTCCAAACAGTCCCGAAAATTTCGGCAAAAGAAACAATAAGTTCGGGTTTTTGTTTGCATAATTAATTCTTGGCAGAATCCCGAAAACGTTCGACCGCATGATCCCGTTGTTACCGTTACACTCGTAAACGCAACGGGGTACGTAAACGTTACCATCTTTACTGCCACCTTGACCCTTGCGACGACGTAATACAGTTCAGTATTTCATCAAATGAGGGTAAATATTAGTTGGTAACTTGGTACTCGCGAGGTTTTGTTTCACGCATTCTAATTCTCGGCATTTTTTTTCACAGACAATACAATGCTCATTATGAATAACATAATGAGTGCGTAATTGCGTCGCTGGCCATATATCATTTGCGTTTTGTTCGATGTTACAATGGAGTTCACTATTTTGGCTATGCTTAAAGTAGTCAAATTTTTTAAATGCTGAGGGAGCAATGCATTTTGGTAATAGTAAATCGTGTTAGCCTAGTGGTTTGGCTTAAGCATAATTACTTGAGCATGGGTTGAAACTCCGGCTTGCACTTAGAAATTTAATTAAAAATTAACCATGACTCTTTCCGTGAAAGAAAGCATCGTGCACGGAACGAAGTAGTAAATAGCGTGCGTTTTGTTTCCAATCCGTACCTACGAAGTCTTTTGGGAACTACAGTATAGGTCTTAATCTGAGAGGATATCTGTGCCCCGCAGTGATATCGACTGAAAATGATGAAACAGTTTTAAGCGAGGAATTAATAACGAAAAAAAACCTATACACACTTTAAAACTACACATTAGAAAATAATTACTCAAATCCACATTGTAAATCACATAGCTTACTTATGCAAAAAAAACACTACTTATTATTAAATTAATCACTTTTAGCATTCCTTGTTTAGCTAAATTAAATACCTTAAATAAGTTACACGAACCAAATACTCAAGAATGTTTATATTTATGGACCATGTATTTTTGGACCACGAACCGGAAGGTCCATTCCGATCGCTTACGTTGATGCGCGGGACCACCTGCCTGCAAAAGGTTATCTCTCGAGGCGTATCAGTAAGATCTTCCGCTTATGTTCGGCAGTTTTGGTAAGTAGCGTCATGTAGATATTAAAAAAAACTTGTAAAAAAAGGTTGTCGAACTGTGCTTAGTAAAGCGGTAGACCTTGTGAATTGTACTTCCTATTATTTTTATCTTCTTGACTACTATATAGTGTTTTTATACTGCAAGCTGAGATAAATTGACGGTTCTAGAAAGGGATGCATACAAATGTGATATATCCGTCCCAGTCTATGGCTTATTTCTCGCAGGACCGTGGTCTCTTAAAGCGTTTTCACGGTTCACTAATGTTTCGTAACTAACGATTCATTTCGCAACTGTTTAAATATTTCTGAAACTGTAAATATTTCAGGTTTTTTATAAAACTAACCTAACCTAAAGGGTTCTACACGATGGCCTTTAAATAAATCCTGAAATATTTACAGTTTTAGAGTTTGCGAAGTGAAAAATTGAGAAATGAATCAGGTGGCCAAACGTTGCGAAATGAACGGATACCCACTATGTGATCCGATATGTCATTGTTGGACTATAATACGAAATCGGCGCAAGTAAAATTGTGCGTTGTCTCACTACTCTCACTCGATTTGGAGATAGGGATGGTAATCGATGGCGAAATAATCGATTATTTTAACTGTGTCGATTTCAATTAATCGATTAAGGGCGCTCATGGTATCGATTAGTCGATTAATCGAATCGATATCGAACATTCCTACGGTGTTGCCAGATGTACCGCTTGCCCGCGTTTTACACCGCCTTTTATAATGAGGTACGGCACACTGTAGGTGCGAAATTCAAACTTTTTACAGTTCAAATGTGTTTAAAGCGAAATAAAATGGGTGACACTATTTCCCGGCCGTAAAATACCGACTTGAAAATACCAACCCGATATTTTGTGTACTCGCCCATACAAACTGGTGTCAAACTGACAAGAGTCTATAGGCCTGTACACCAAATATCATGTCGGCATTTCCATGTTGGTATTTTACGGCCGGGAAATAATATCACCCTTTTTATTTCACTATAAAAAAAATAATAAAAACGTCAAATATCGATTAATCGGTGTAAAATTATCGATTAGATCGATTATTGTAATTTTTCGATTAATCGATTACTTCTCGTTAATTTTTCATGAATTAATCGATTAATCGAATCGATATCGAACATCCCTATTTGGAGCACGTTAACGACCAATATCGAATGGTATTATGCAAAAAATGCACATATTTACGGTTGTTTAATACCTGCTGAGTGCTGGGGGGGCAACTGCAAAATTCCAAAATAGAAGTTTGTATCGTACACCGTCCCTCTCACTCACCTATTAAATAACATAAGCGTCAGCGGGACGGCAAGAAACGAAGTTAGAAATTCTGCACTTCGTAGTAAAAATGGCCTGATCGTAATAAGAGTACCTCTATAAAGTGAGAAAAATAATGCAGTGACTTTAAATCTTAAGTTTTAAGATTTCATACGCATAGGATGCTATTAAGAATTTGAGATCCTATAAAGCATGTCTTTAATTTTTTTGATTGTCTAATTTTTTTTTGTGGCAACCCTGTTCAAATTTTTTTTTAAATAAGAATGTAGTTCTTACCTGGGTACAAAAAATATGTTTTTGCGTATTTCTCGATAAAAAAATAATAATAACAGCAAACTCTTGATTTTATAAACGAGTCCGACTTACATTTGGCCCCATTTCATCCCAACCAATCAACGCAATTTTGAATCTAACCTCTTCAGGCACCTCTATACAGACATAGATCTTCTACCTGACGAAGGTTTCTAATACAGTCGCCCCCCGCTGCGTTAAGACTATGTGATGGATGACCACTTTATTGAAAAGCAATACCTAACTTTATTTGTCTTTATATAGAGCGTGGTCACGCGATATAACGGGATTATGGGACACATATGGGGCATGTGGACTTCAATTAGATCTGGGCCGGGAATTGGAGTGGTAGTTAATTGTTTAATGAGTAAATCATCATCATCGTCCTAGTCTATATACTTCCTACTGCCGGGCACAGGCCTCCTCTCTGAATGAGAGGGCTTGGGTTGTAGTTCCCACGTGAGCCCAGTGCGGATTGGGAACGTCGCACACCATTGTGCTTCAGGTTAATAAAGAACTAAAGAAAAATATGAAAGGGTGGACGGTAGGTAGTGCAGTTTTCGTTTTCCACGCTCTCAAACTATCTTCATACCAAATTTCATTTAAATCGATTCAGCCGTTAGGGTGAAGAGGTGACGTACTTTTGAATTTATAATATTAGTAAAGATATAGTAGTTGTAAGTAAGAAACTTGTATATTGTATTACTTATTCTGTGATAAAACTTAAATTAAATTGCAATACGGAGTGTTTTTTTTTCACGTTTACATGTCTATAGGTTTTTAAGTCTAACCTTCTAACTGCAACATTTGAACGTAATACCATTATGCTGTAATGAAACACTAGTTATCCACTTTGGCTTGCGGTTAACC
This sequence comes from Choristoneura fumiferana, assembly GCF_025370935.1. Taxonomy (NCBI): domain Eukaryota; kingdom Metazoa; phylum Arthropoda; class Insecta; order Lepidoptera; family Tortricidae; genus Choristoneura; species Choristoneura fumiferana. The sequence continues at coordinate 13,163,428 of NC_133484.1, forward strand.
GTTGTTATACCATTATCTTGAATTGTGGTTTTATCCGTTTACACCAAGTACCTTTTTTAGTTTATATTCACAAATTGTGTCAAATAATGTTGTTGTTTAGTAAACAAATTATGAAGCAAATAAATACTGTGCTCGCCGCTTCAGACGGGTAAATCATTAAAAAAATATATTATTAAAATTTAATCTGTTTATTTCGTTACTTAATAACAAAAAAATCTTCATTAGATCTGGCTATTGAATTAAATTTAAAGGTTAGATTCTACTCACATTACTACTTTTGTTTTGTAACATTTTGAAATAGCTTGAATTTTGATAATTTATTGATCCTCAAAGTGTTATCGTTAAATCAGTGTACCTATCTGACGTGTCGGTGTTATCGCTGTCTCTTGGTACCGGACTTTAAATAATTTTTGACATTTATTTGACATCTCTTAGATAAAAAATTATGAATGTGCTGTCGATTTTGTACTGTGTCCCATACATTGAAAATAAAATGTAATCTGTTTGAAAATAAAATAACAATCATCATATTTTTAAAAAGTTGCGTAGCAAAAGTGGCTTAGTTATGAGTCCCATGGTCAAAGACTCCCATACTCATTTTCATGCAAAATTACATTTTCTACTTAGCAGTATCAGACTCTAAGCTAAGCCGCGGATGGACGGACGGATAGAAATTACCCAACTATAAAGGTAGGTAGGTTTCTTGTAGGAGTAACTGTAAACCTTGTTTAAGCTTGACAGTTCTCTGGGTACATATTGAGATAAAAAATACCAGTAAGTGGCCATAAGAGGTGTCCTAAAATATCTACAAACATGGTTTTCGCAAGACTATTATTAAAAACCAAACAAATCATACCTGTTTTACGCACTTGCGCAAAAACACCTTTTCACAAAACAGTCTTTGTTTATGAATCGATATTATTTAAAAGGTTGTGTGGAAAGCGAGCCGATAATCAGACAACGGCCCGGCCAATGTTCTTAGAAAAACAAAAAGAGATTACTCATCCCACGGCCGAACTCTATCTGAGAATTCCTTCTAGAGCACCGCCTCGTAGTACGGTTAGCAAAATAATACAAACAAAATGCAAAAACTCCATATATATATTATTATGAGCATGCATTTCCGTAGAATACAACGTACGACCGTAAGTAGAATTCAATTTCCGAAATAAATAATGTAGGTATCTACTCTTTCTAATTTCACGCTCATTGGTCCCTTCTACGCTAACAATATCATGTGGCACACGCAACGTGGGTAACCCTAACAATGCGACCGCATAAAATGAAAAATGAATGCCTAGTTAGGTGCTGTCCGTACCCACCCTTAAGACCGAGAGCGTAAGACGGAGTACAGAGAAAGTTTGAGTGACGTGCCCCCTCCGCCGCCCCCTTTTCTCCTTCCCAGGATTTATGGCGCCATATTGGATTGGGACAAGATGACACGACGCCCGGATAATTTGGGCAACGCTATCACGTGACGGGCCCTTAGCTGTGGAACGGCTCTTTAATTATGATATTCCGGGGTTTATTCCATCTCGAGTTGGCCATTGTTCTCGTATAATAGTCTGTTAGCAATTGTATATTAACTTAACACCAATTTTGAGACGATTATTGGTTAAACATAAACTAATAAGGAAGGATGATTATGACGCGTCGGAATTTATTGACCTTTTTCTGACGACTGAAACAAATGTAAATGGAAACAATAAGCACCTGGTTATGTGAGTTACATAATTATTCATAAGCTTTTTAGGGAGTAACCCACGAATGGAACATAAACAAAGCTAATTCGTTGATGAGGCAATAAATAAAGTGAAGTGCGGTTACACGCACTCGCGCGCAGCGTCTGATGGTGCGGCATGCGTGCGTCCGCGCTTGCCAAAGCACACGCATTCTATGCGAGAGATTTAGAACAGACATGAAAATAAATAGCAGATTTTTTTTGAGACTTTCGCTAGCAAAATATTCCTGTGATGATTGATTTCTCTTGGCATATTCCGAGCGTCTGTCTCTTGCCATTTGTTTCCATAAATGTGCTGACGCAATAAGTCAGACAAGGACATCACAGAACTGTTAGTCGCCGAACACTCGAGGGTGCTAATGCTGCAAAAACAGAAATCTCGTTAAGATGACAATTTATGGGTTGTTTTTGCTAAATGAAAATAGTCGCGGCCCGTGAATCGGGCAGACCTTTTTTGATTTTCTTAATGGAATCTTTCCGCTTGGGATTTGTGTCGAGCGATGCGTTAAGCTCTCCCGTTTACTTATATTACGCCATAGTTCCAGATTCGTAAAAGCCTACTGTTTCTCTCCAACGGCTCATTCTTATCTTTTATTATTTGAATGAACATCTATGCTCCGCAAAATAATAACTGACACAATTTCCACTTCGCCTCTCTTTGTACACAATGCTCGCATTGATACCTACTCGCAAACTTTACAAGTCCAAGCATTTTTATGATTTATGACAAAGCGAATTTTTTGTTTCCATTTCTCTTCGTTCATTGTTTTTTTTATTGTTTTACCACAACTCGCAGCTTTCAGAGGGAAAAAGTCGCCGTGGAAAGTCGCTTTCGCTTTAGCGGAAATGGAAAATGGAGGCGAAAATAAAGGAATGAAACGGTCGCATATGTGCTGCAAGAAACTTTAACGTTATGAGTGCCGTTCAGATCCACGGCGCGGCGCCAGGGTTAACTTCGCTTCCGATTGCAATAACGAAAATTACACGAAGAAACAAACTGAGTCATAGAAATTCTTGCACCCAGTTTCGATAGCTTCTGTTAACATTCTTGACTGATGCTGCAAATGGTCAACCAATCCAAAGACGTTGTACTTAAACGTTGTAACTATTATTTACTGTTAATGATATCACGTCAAAACACTTTAGATTTTACAGAATGATTCAGGTACTTAGCGTCACCTAAACGATTGTTTAATATTTGAAATTATTCGATTCTTATCCGATAGGAGCTTAACACTTACTTATGAAAATGCTACTTGCACAATAACTTCGACAACGATAGCCAGACATTCCTAAATCGATTTTACCGTCAGTACATATTTGGATCTGAAATAATTACAGTGTAATCTTATCACAATCCCCAAGTTTACCAAGATTAACACGAGCAGCATTAATATTGAAAGTATAAGCGTAAGTAGATCCCCGGGAGAATATGCTCCATTTCTTTTGTCTCTTTTTCGTCACGCTTCCCCTTGTCTCCCTCTAACCTAGGGGTGTTGTGGGTCGTATGAGTGATTAAATAGTAATTCTATCATAGAACAAAGATGCATGCGGTTGTAACTATATTTGCAGAGACTCGAGGTCGTTTAATATACTTACGTGTAAAGATGCAATTAGGTGTAACTCTTTCGTTCGACAACTACCTCGTGAACTCTCGTTACTGACTGTTCATGAAGCTAAGAATAAAAATAACAAACGTACCACTAACTTATAATATGTATTTATAAACAACAAGCTTTTGCCTTGAATTTTTTCTAGGTCCTATGTACGTAGCACTTTTTCGGGATAAAAACTTGCTTATGTTAATCAGGGGTAGTGATAGATTTTTGAATACGCATCAGTGGTTCCTAAAATTACCCTCTACCTACATATTAACTATAAACACATAAATTTTCCTTTTTTTATTACTAACTGTTGCTCATACCTACTTTAAAAAATCTATCGTATATTGATTACTAGCTTTTGTCAGCGGCTTCGCCCGCGTGGAATTCAGTTATCGCGCGCTCCTCCCCGGGAACTGCATTTTTTCGGGATAAAAAGTAGCCTATGTCACTCTCTGGCCCGAAAAACGGACAAACATACATACAAACACTCAAACACACACACTTTCACATTTATAATATTACTAGCTTTTGCCCGCGGCTCCACCCGCGTGGTATTCGGTTATCGCGCGCTGTTCCCTCAGGAACTGTGCATTTTTCCGGGATAAAAAGTAGCCTATGTCATTCTTTGGCCCATAAACTATCTCTATGCCAAAAATCACGTCGATCCCTCGCTCCGTTACGGCGTGAAAGACGGACAAACACACTTTTGCATTTATAATTAGTATGGATGGATAAGTAAGTATGGATGTTAGCGAGAATTAGTAAAGTAAGAATAAATGGACAAGTATCCAAATGGATACTTAACTAAATATTTGTGTGTAATTTTAACAATATAATGCTATTTATTCTGGTTATTAAACAAACTGAATATCATGATAAACTAGCTCTATAATTACACTGAAGAATTTAAGAAGTAATTTTAATTAATGTTTTGAACACGATACTTGCCATTTTTTCCAAGTGTTTCGCACTTTTAATGATATTATTATGTCAGAACTTAATTATAATCATTAAAAGTGCGAAACACTTGGAAAAAAATGCCAACTATTTCTTAATTGTGTGGTAACTTGATCTTTTATTTATTATCAGGATAGTTCCTTGACTTTACTGAATCCAACCACTACAAGTTGGTCAAAACGAGGGGATACCTAATTTAATATAGTTTTATCTAGTTTTACCTATGTTTTATCACTTATGTATGTTGCATAGATTGCCTGCTTTGTATTTTAGAAAACATTTATATATTTTATTGCTAGCTTTCACCCATAGCTGTCATCGGCCTTCAGATCTAATAATTGAATTTGAATATTAGAATTTTACTGGATACCTATGGGAATTCCCAAAAATAACATCGTGACTTTTAGTAACGTTTTTATGAGGAACATTCGTGCCGAAGCATGTTTGGATTTTACATACGTCCAGATCCCGAGTAAATACCGTGATAAAAATACCCAAGTTATTATTATTACTAGGTGTGTGCTAATTTGTCATCCAAATCCCTTCAGCCGTTTTAAAGTGAAATAGTAACAAATATACACATCAAAAAACGCCCGCACTAACACATTCATAATGAATTATAACGTTAGTATGATTTTATAAAAGAAGGCTGGTTTAAAACATGGTTAAGTACTCTACCTACACGTTATGTTTTTCTTTGTTCTCTTCCCGCTTCCCGCTGTTTCCGAGCCACGGACACTTTTGGTTAGTTTGTTCTGTTTCCTCCTACAATAAATAATAAAGCCGTACTATTTACGCAGAAAGCCCAGCGTCAAACGGTTCGCTGAGAACACCGCATTAATAAAAAAAAATGCCGTCCGAAATTCGAAATTAAACGGCTTATTCTGTCAACGGCGATAATTTATTCACGAACGCAGTCTATAATGTTTTTTTGAATCAGTAAGTATAAATGAAAAAGCCCGTAAAACCGATAACCACATATGCAGACTTCAGTGATGTATAGTATTTTAATATTCTATTAAACGATATTCAGCCTTGTATTAAAGTACGCTATCTGTAATGAATGATGGAGCATTATGTGTCTGGACGCGATATATCATTATTCGGTACAATGGGAGATACTGTCATTGAATGATACGATTTTTCATTGATTCAGTTCGGCACGCGTGTATCAGTTATGTGTTTCCGATAAATAGGTCTCGTGAAAAGGGAGGATGTCAATCGAATCTGATTTATTACGGAGCGTGTAATTCACAATTCTAAAACACCGTTTTTTTCCTATTGTCTCGTTTTAAAAGACATTATAATGTAGTTTTATGAGCCGCCCGTGAGTTAAATCTTTTGCTAAGTTGTGATATGTTTTATTACAGTGCTACTTTTAAATTTATTAACTGTAACATTCAATCAGTCACTAGTCGCAGCGCAATGGACATATATCATTAAACGCATCATTCATTACAGTTCATAAAACAATAACTGTCCACCATAAAGTTGGAATAGCTCGTAATCGAACACGATGATGCGAATTCAAACATTTAAATTTAAAATATGAAATTCATTCGGGCGGGTGATACGAAGAATCAATTTTATTGGTGAAACAAGCGGCGTCTGTTATTTATGTGCTACGAACGTGGCCCGCGCTATCGTGTCACCGGCCTCTCGCCTAGCTTTAGAATGTTCTAGAAATATTCTTTTGTTTACTTTTTAAACACGTTTTCGCATGGATATTAACTGGTGATTAAAGTTTTCAGTGGCCAGCTATTCGTATTTAGAATCATAAAACCTCTTTAACACGTAGCAAAACGTGACTTTGTTACTACTGTATTCCATTCCGCTGTCCACTGGAACTTATACGTCATGAACATTGTATTTGTAATTTTTCAGACCAAAAGTTATACAAAGAAAAACTTCGTCTGTAAGTAGCAGTCTGTCATTGCTAACATATCCATAAGTTTACCATAGTTGATTATGCCATTAAAAAGATAACTACTTGCTTCTCTGCTTACAAACACCACATTAGCAACAAAGATTAGATCTAAGCAAATTATTGCACATGCATTGAAGGGTAAACGCAGTTTTGCCGCAATTTTTTAGCCATAAATATTGCCAGCAGGTGAAACATTAACAGCTAGTGCAACCGCCATGACACAAATCTAAAAAATAAACACATTAATTTACAGCGCGTTTATCACAATCGACGACTAGATATTGGTATTAATTAGCACTTTAAAACGTCAATTGGCTGATTTTATACCGCCATTTGTTACCTACTAATGATGAAGGTAGTAAAATTTTACTTTCCATTGTACTTTTTGAATTACATGTCATTGTTATGGGTTTAATTTGATGTTGAGAAGACGTTATACAAATTACGATTGTTGTTTTCTCGGTTAATTAAGTGGTGCGACAGTAATTCTTGGTGAAATGTTAACACACGTTGCAAATTGACGTAGAAAAATATGAGAGACTATAGTGATGACGACGGTTACAGCGATTGTTGCTATGCGATTTGATTTACATTGGTTACGTAGTAACGGTTTTTTATCAAATGTGAGCGGTAAGTAGGTACCTAAATTTGTAAGAATTTTATCTGTATGCGCATCTAACAGTTCTGTCCTCTCTTGTTTCCAACTTTCTTTTTTACAAAAACTAACCCCAATTTGATTTAGCTTCGTTTCATTTCAATCAGACAGCCAAAGAATTTTTCTTTACTAAAAAAATACCATTTTATTATCATATAAAACGTTATCATCAGTTTTAATTGGTGACTATCGCAACAGAAATATCCCAGACGCGAGGATCACGCTGGATTAGGGTCACGTATGCTGCGTATTAGCACTAGTAGCTGTATAACGGTGGCGGACGGAGCTTCGTGACCATTCTTGCGTCATGTTCACGATACGGGAGATATGGGAGACAATAGTTTTTTTTATACAGAAATAAGTTTGTGTTTGATCGCAGTCATGCCTAATGGTAAGTGAAGATTTGGAATAAGATGGAGTACGCTTAGTAAATGCCCATTCACCCTAGAGACGAGCTAGTGCGAGTAAAAAGATGTAGAGCCAGTTTATAGCTACTCAAGGTAGCCCTATAAAGCAATTAGCTGCCCGCGGCTGCCGCGAAAGAATAAAAAGGCTAGTACCCTGTACTGTAAGAATTTCGCAAAATTCTCTCTTCGTGCATTTCTGCGATACTCGAAGTAGGTAGGTATCTGCCATATTTCAGGTAGTTAGGAAGTCTGTAGCTGAAGATATCTTTTATATGTATGATTGATTAAAAATAAAAGGATGTCCTAAGTTTATAAGTACTGGACTATAGTCCATTCTGAATAACATTGGACTCTAGAAGGTCACAGAAGAAGGGGTTCTAAACATTTTTTGTGAAGACCTAATAATGATGAAGATGATGATGATGATGAATAAAAGAAGTAATAAGATGAAGTCGTTATTTAGTTTAGTTTGTAAGTAGATTCATTAATACGTAATGTACTTACAAAATAACACAATATTATTACGTAATTTGCTACATAATATTAATTCGATTTATATTTATACATAATTTAATAACTGTGTTTCGTGGACTCATCCGGTCTACCCTGTTTAAAAATATTCTACTCGTAGTTACTGCTATGAAGCTCAAGCTTTTTTCAAATCCAAATTTCATCAAGTTTGGTGCAGTGCTTTAGTTGTGAAAAGTTAACTATTCGTATATGATTAAAGGTCATCACTTCTTTAGTATTTATAGGAAGACGTTTCTGTTTTTAATGAAATAGGAAAAGTTTTTTTTTATTGTTTTTAAATTATGATATTATTATGAAAAATAGCAAAGTTAATCTCACTAATATTAATCATAATTGCGAAAGTTTGTATGTCTGTATGTTTTTTTGTTACCTGCTTCACGTCTTAACCGCTGAACCGATTTAGGTGAAAATCCTGAAAAATGGCATAGTTACCGCGGAGTAGCAATAAACGGATTCTACGTGAACGAAGTCGCGGGCAACAGTTAGTTAATAAATAATTGAAAGTAATATACTGACGTGTTCGATATCGTAGTTAGAATTAAGTTTAGACCGTTTACTAAAAAAATGCAATGAATTATAAAGAACCTATTTTTCTTCTGTCCATTCCTATATTGAATAGACTGTAGATGCTACCCAAAAATCTTTAAAGAAAAAGTAGGTACTAGATCTATTTACGTTTGAAGTCTGATTGACACAACATCAGCATTAGGTTGTATTAAACCTTTTTACACTATGACTAAAGTAGCTACGAGTACTAAATCTTAAGTAGGATACTACTATTAGCGACTACTACTTTGATGCAGATGCGAATTTCAATTATATGTATACAGATCGCTTATAAAATGGCTTCGCATTATTCTCCTCTCTGCTAACCTCCTAGCTTTATATTTACTTAAGGAGTTCGTTGGCACTTTAATATCACACGATTACCGCCTCAAGTTTCAAGTTACATGTCTGAGAATCACAATATAATTGGCTATGAGATTTACTGCAACAACAACGTTGCACCAATTCGGTTTCGATTTCTAACAGGCCACCGGGAACTGTTTAAATCATGCGCGTGCGCTCAAAATAGCCCGCGATCACTCCTGCTCCGCGCCGTAAATTCAACGCTAATTTACTGCCTCTCAATGTTATAAATAAATAAATATTCGTCCCCATACTCCATCCTCAGCTGCCACAATGTGCCACTACGCGCATGGCGTTGTCATAACATTACTTTTTTTTTATTAACTTCGTGGCAGTGCCGGGAATTCGAGACAAACAGCCAGAACGTATCCTTTTCTTGCTGGGTCGAAACTACTCAATATTATATGTAAAAAAATAATTGTAAAATTTGTGTCTGGCCAGTAATTTTTAAATCAATTCTTTTTCGTTAACGAGGCACTATAAAAACTAGCGATCTATTTCATACACCACAAATTATTCTGCCACCACGCGGACGCCGCAAAAGTTATTGGGTGCCAAGTGGGGTGAGACTGTGGAACAGCCGCGCCAAAGCACTGCCAAAGATTGGTGATCCCTGATGCTGCGGCAGCCCGCGAATTCCGACACAACTGAAGTACAAATTCTATACTAACGTCTCAGAAACAGGTGATTTGAATTTCAATCGTAAAAGCGATGAGAATAAGGACGCTGATTGGTTTAGATGGGATAAACAAGACGATACAATCACTCTTGTTGCCGAATTTCGAAAACAATACAAATGAGAGCCGACGCTCGAAATTGTAACGGTTAGCTGCGTAGGCGAGAGAAGGTCTCGATGAATGCTTGTAAAGCTAGTTATTAGTTGAAAAAGTTTTTTTGTGTCATTATTATTTAAGATAATGTTGGAGGATATTATATACCTACGGCAATGGTTGGTACACGCGGCAGCAAAAATTTTTAAGTACCTTACCTACATATTTCAATTTCGATTAAGTTAGTTTTACCACGTTTCTTGATTACTTCGGTAGCGCATGTAAAGTTTATAATCATACATATTTAGTTTCTTGGATTAAATACTAATACCATCATTTTCTAGTGAACACATTCAAATTAAATCTTAATTTACCACGATCGCGATCTCTTTGATCACAAAATCAATTTATTACAATTATCAAACTCAAGACGTTCAATATAATGTTCAGTTGATTCCACGCGATCTTATAGCAAATTAGTATCGATAAAGCCGCCCGTCCATCACTAGTGCCCGCGGTTGCCAACAGGCGGAGCTAGTGCGGTGCCAACTATGGCGGGCGCGTTAATGTACCGTGCGCCCGCGCATGTTCTTATTGTCATCTGCTCAGTCGCATTGCCATTAGTTGATCAATGCGATCGCCACACGCATTGGTGTTTGATCGTGTTTATGTTGAACGCGCGTTTTTTGTTGACTTTTTACATTGTTTTTTGGTTTTTTTTTATTTGTCGTCAGGAAAAGTTACTTTCTCTGAAAATTAAATAAGCATACACTCAACATTAGGTGTTCTTCCAATGCGAGGAATGGGGAGAAGGTTTAATTTTGTGCCTTCCGCACCCCGCTCTTTTCAGTCACTTAAACGAAGTCATCCTTACATCACATCTACTTCTTACAAATAACTATCTAATTTTAACGCTTTGTTGTTGTTACTTAGTTCTGCTGCTGAACGGAATGTTAATACCATATTAAAGCTCTCTTAAATTAAGTACCTACGACATTATCTGTAACTAAACAACGACTAATAATGTAAGCTCAGGAGAAAACGTTTCAAATCAGATCTGAATCAAGATCTGTTAACATCAACACATACGCGGTAGTCCATATTACGTATGTGTACGTGAGAAGGGCCCGTCATGTTTTATTTATTCGCCGTGGACCCGTAATAGAGTCGTGCCGTGAGAGCGGCCCGCGCGTTTTTTGCCGACCGTACCACCGAGTATTGAGACGTCTCGGGATGCTGATGTCTTGTTGTCTGCCAACCATACCTTGGACATGACGGCGACATTCAATTTTCCGTGTTTTTAAATCAGTAACAAGTGTTGCCGTAATTTGTATTCAGAATCCTGTTTTCTGAATGAAATGAAAACATGATACAAAAGTCGATTTTAGGAGAGCATTTTTCATCAAAAGACCTTCGAAGCCAGACAGCTGCAGGAGGATATTAAAAATCCATTCATCACTCTGACGGCAAAAAATAAAAATTCAGATTCACACCCGAACACGGCGACTGCGAAATCTGGAGAGACGAGGAGGTATTTCCATCCACCCCCGCCCAGACCCCGGCGGCGCCTCCCTTTTGACAGGAAATGATTGTCTAATATTAGCTTTGTTATAAGGTTCCTCTTTAGGGATTTGGGCGCGCTTTCTTAGAATGTTCCGCTCCGATCTGATATACGCACTCATTTATTTTATATCCTTTACGATTGGCCGTTCTTGTGAATCACTGCCGGCTATTTACGATGTAAAATTTAATAAAAACACAAGATTACTTTCAGCGAGCGTCGACCTAGTGCGATGCGAATTAATCTAGCAAATTCTCACTCGTGCTGACAATTTAAAATTAGAATTCGATAAATTTTAAAAAGAATTTTGGGTCAACGAACTGGCGTCGCAACTCGCAATGGCCATTTCTTTCCCGGTTAACATAACAAAAGTATACATGATTGTCAGAGTGTTGTATCGAATTTATTGTCGGCGTCTATTTCTGCTTGGTTTTCGTTTACGACTCGGATTATGAATAGAATGGTGTCCTACGCAGTATTCCGGCTAACTGCGAGTAACATTGACAGATTTGTGCGTTACAGGCGTATTCTACATGGTTACGGAAGACGTATTTTTTACCCCAGTTGATAGATGAATTTTAGTTGCGTTCCCAACATTTTCGGGGGACATTCTTTCTAAATTAAAAACATGTTTGTTACAGTCGGTTATAACTGAAAATACACAAAAAAGGAACAGGAGACATTTCACAAAAATACTAAATCAATAGTTGGGTTTTTCAACGTATCAGTTGCACGTGTCAAATATCGAAATAAATTAAAGCGCAAGAGAATATAAAATTAAATTTCCAATAGCTGAATGGCGTTACCGCAAAATATTTTTGTCGGCGAGGCAATAATGTGGATCTCGCATATTGCGCGATTTCATGAGTAGATAACAGAAATAATGGGGTTCAAAAATGAAATTAATTCCAGGTTGATGATTTCAAATTGAAAAGTCACATCGGCTGGCGCCATAATTCATGATCCTGAAACGTGTCCGGGCCGCGGCGGACGCGCAGGGCTGCCGACGATGATTTATTTATTACCTTCTGGGATTCCACTAAGCCATCGCGTTTAAGTTTCGTAAGATGTCGTGTTAAAAAGTCTTGACGGTTAAACTTTTACCTAAACTCGACACGCCCCTAACAGCACCTTTTGTACATCAAAAAGTCAAATATAAAAGGCTAATATATTTTTCGCATAAGCCCAAAAAACCGCGCATAATTAAAAAGTTTTATGAATTATGACGCCCATTCATAAGGTATAAAAAATGCAAATATTTGCGTTTGGCACAGCCCTGGGGTCGGGCTCATTGTCGGAGTCCTTTGTCGGAGGTCTCTTCCGCCTCACCACTCTGATATCTGAGGCTACTCATGAATGTTACATTATATTATGTATATTTATACTATGCACATATTGTAGGTGTGGAGGATGCCTTACTTAGGTACATAATAATTTAACATTAAAATATTTTGCTGTGGAAAATAATGTTGTTGAGATTATAGAATAGTACACTGAGGGTGCGTTACTATGGCAGCGGAGCCTAGCTGAGCGGAGACATTAGAATCGACCAATCGCATTAAGTTAGTGTGTAATGATAGATATAACAACATTTGATATAAATAACATTTGTTGTAATATTATAATTTATATAGTTCGATTTATTCGAGAAGTAAACTTTTTTATTTTTACCATCATATTTCATAAAATAAATCTGACCAAAACTAACCCAATGCATATCAAAAAGAATTAATAATAATCCTTGAAAGTCAACTTTTTAAGTAAATTTATTAAGTTGATGGTAATAATAATAAATTAAATATTTTGCAAATTCATACCTAAAACGAAAAATAGTTTGGTAAACCTACGATGTTTATGAAATACTTATCTAATAATATCCCACACAATTACTTTGAACTTCTCTGAGCTAAATCGCGGACGAGCGGAAGGATATAGCGTAACAATAAAGGATCCTTGTAGGACTACACAATCTTTAAAAAAAATACGCATTTCAGATCTGTTCAAAGTACTTTTAATACCTAAGCTTTAGGTAGATTAGATACTAGAAATGAAATGGGATGGGCTTTACTTTCATATAAGTTTCCACTAAGTTCCGCATTATTATAAAGATTTTACGAGAAATTTATTCCCTCAAAAATATCCAGTAACGGAATACGAGTTTCCGCAGAATCGTTTCGAAGGCAAACATTTTGAAACGCTATTCCGTAAGAATAATTCCCACGCGGTCAAACTCCTACATACCTGCTCGCACAAAATTTACTATTTCCTTCTAAATTATTAGTATAATCACTTAATCATTCAGTAGCTTACATATGTTAAGATCATTTTATTTAATAAGCCTCTCATTGGCATAATAAAATCTGCCACAAGTGACCGTTGAGCCGGTCGTGAATGGATATTCACGATACAAATGTGAAAAGTGAGTTTTTGTATCTATGTTAATACTTCGGTGGAAGGTCTCATGTTTAATGCAGGCTTGTCATAAACATTTGTCGGTTGCACTATTTCAGACGTTACTTTTACCTTTGCTATTAAAATATTACTAGGTAGCGCTACTGGGCTCCGTTTATACTGTTTGATGTTAATTTGTATTTATTCTTTCCTTCTAATGTATTTTTCTGTGTATCGAGTACCTATGTGTAAATAAAAGTTTATCTTCTCTTCTTTTTCTTCTTCTTCTACTATTTAGTAGCGATTACAAGCTTAGATCAAGAATACACTTTTTACTTTCATTCTAATTTATTACTGTTTTTAACTATCGGAGATTCCCTGATCAAGATATGTAGTTTTTTTGCTTCACATTTTTTCCCAAAAGCTTCCGGACCTCAGTTTCTCATAATTAAAATTTAAGATTTTCATAAGTTCCATGACGTTGAAAAATAGGAGAGGTGCGTCCTTTGTAACATGTTAATCCTACTAATTATTGTACCAGTTAATTATAAAAAGCGTTATAAATCATTCCATACACAAGTCTAAGCCATGTAAGCCTCGCGGCTTCCAAGCAAATACAATGACTTATTTGCCTCCTTATCCGACTTATGATTCCGCAACGCGTCAGAAAGAGAAAACTTCTTTATGGGCGCATTCACGAAAAGCGAGGCCGTAATTTGCCTGCACGAAAATTTGATAATAAATCATAATAGTTTTAGACAGATAAGAGGTAAAAAAATAAACCAATTTGGAAAGTGAATTGTAAGGCACGGCGGGCACCGCCGCGCAGCCTGTTATTACACCAATTATGTTATTATGTTAGCCGTATCTAATCCGAAAAACTAAATTGGAGTTGGCCGCTGCCGGCGAATGCCCGATAGGTTCAATCATTGACTTGTGGGTCGCACGAAATTCGTTGCGGAAGCAATAAGAAACACGAAAATTTCGACCGAAATAGTTCCAAATTATACATAGTGACTAATAGTTGGATGCGAGCGAAATTTCTATCGATCGGCCGAAAAAACGGGGACTGCCGACATATTTTCGAGACCCTATTTCGCTACGGTTCATAGTTGGGTACAAATTAAAAAGGGTGCTCTGTTGCAGTACATATTTCAAAGTTCACATTTCATAAACAACCCCGCGTCGCCCTTTGATGTCCCTCACTTAACTCATATTTCATTCAATATGACCATAATTGAAGCGCCGGTTCGTGATTCATGTGAATAAAGTGCTTGTTTATCGAGACGCAGAGTTCAGAACTGTGTAAAGGTCCATAGGCCGATAAGAGCACGTCATAATACGTGCGATTGCCTCTTTTACAATTTGTATCTTTCGCGTTCCCAGTTTGGTGGCGAAACAGGTTTTTCTTGTGTAACTTATGAACGTTTTGTGTTTTCATTTGAAAGCGCGACGGTCCTTTGTGATATCAAAATATCAAATATGAATACCAAATAAGGGTTGGGACAAAAGAAAAACTGACAACTTTTTAATTTATGCGCGAACCAGTACATGAAAACGTAATAATAGGAGCGTGTTGGTAAATATATTAATGTAATAATTCTCCGAGGGCGTTTAGTAGTCGGCTTGTATTTTTCTAAAATTTCACGGTAGATACATCATTCGCTCGTGGAAAATTTGTAACATCTTCATTATAATACTTGAGTGGCACTCGAGCTTGTTCTATTATTTGTTCGGTGCTGGCGCGGTCGGAAGCCCAATTAAGTTGCTGATTTGAACAAAGCTTTGTTACTTGTGTGACGCAAATAACGGACGTTCAATAAACTTTTGAAAATAGTACCTACCAACGTGCTCATAAAAACTTTGACCGAACTGTTTATGCTTCGCTATCGTCCCATACCTGTTTATTGTTTATAATCCGTACATTATGCGTCTATGCAATGCGATAAGGGAAAAAATAAATTAATTTTCATTAATTCAGCCACTGTATATGTTTACAAAATTCTTAGCGCAATTATCATTTTAATTAATGTGTTTTCACTGATAATTCACCGTGACTGTTTATATTTTTTTCATTAATTTACTGCTTTGCGCTATCTCTATGCAATTAATCATTGCATTAAAAGTGCATATTTGAGTTCATAGCAATTAATTACTTAGTTGCGGGATGAAAATACCATTGCGGATTATTAAAAACAATCGACTTGCCTAACTTGTACGTGTGTGGACAAAAGATAATGGACTGGCGCTGGAGAAACAAAGATTGTACGAAATAGACAGACCTACTAACATTGAAAGATAAGGCCGTCGGTTGGAGCCAATGCCAGTTGAAGTGAACTTGGCAATTATAAAAAGATTCCTCGTTCTATTGCACTGACCTATATTTATCTCTTGATCCTCGACCCCGCAGAGATAGCGTCATATAGCTGATATACAGGTCATATGATATTAAGAGGCAATGACTTTTTGAAAATATTTTTCCTGGAGCGACGATAGTGCATAATGAATGGCATTATACTCTCATTATCGCTGTTTGCTATTCATACGATTGAAGAAAAAAATATTGACTGTTTTTTATTGTAGTATGTATGTGTACTTGATATGGAATATAGAGTAGTATTCAATGGGCGGTAAATAGATTAGTAATGTACAAAATTAACATCAACAATTAAGTACCTAAGTACTATTTTAAAGCATAGCATAAAAATTGCATGCATCTACTACCTACATGATTCGAAATAAAAAGTAAGTCTTCTTGATAGAGTCAACAAATTAAGGGACTCTATATATATTTTTTGTAATAATAACGGTTGCCTGCGACTTTATCTGCATCCTGCGAGAACTCAGTTACTTCCTGGGATAAAACTAGCCTATTTTAATCTAGAATAGTGTACATTTTCGTTTGCGAAAAAAATTAAAAATGGGTTCAGTACCTACTTTCCAAGCTTATCCTCTACATACATACGAACAGTGTTAATCTTTAGTTTATTCTAGGTACAGTCAACGTCATAAAAAAGTGATCACTTTTGTACCTTGTCACTTTAACGTCATGTTTGAAAAGCCATACGAAATTGTGTAACGACTGAAAGCGACAATGTACAGAAATGATCACTTATTTATGACGTTGACTGTACTATAGTATAGATGTTCCTTTGCATATTTGCCACTTTGCATTTATTAGTTACTAACATTATAACTAAATCGACTGTCACTTGTTTCAGGTAAGAACATCACACGTCGCGGACGAAGCGCGGATTCCGCGGAAATGGAATTCGAATTTCAAATTGCGAAGCCTCTGTGTATGTGTGTGTTGTGATCGTTTGTTTTGTCACGTGCTCGCCACGCGATTAACAGTTCAATCGTGATTAACATAAAGTCGTACTTCAATTTCGCGCGGCCCCCACGTCCTGAGTCAGTTCGAAGTTCGAACGGAACCGGTGTATGTGTGCGTAAGTAAACGACAGCTGAAAATCAAAGGGAAGTTTTGCGAGTCGTTTTTGTTTCTGCGTGCGGGTAAAGTATGGAATATTTTTGCTAGTTTCTTTACCACGAGCTTATGTCAGACGGTGTGGCTCTGAGTTAAGTATAATTTCTTTGAAAAACCCCATACTTTTTGTTAGCAAGGTACTTATTTCGACTTTTGTGTACGGTTCTTAAATGAATTGCAAAAAAAAATATTTCAGTTCAAATAATGGCAGACATAGATTTGTTCAAAGTCTTAATGCTATCCAATTATAATATCATCCTCTTAATTATAATGTTCACAAACGAAAGGTTGAATAAGAAATCATTCGTCCGATTCGAATCGCAGAAACCGTCGGATCTCCGTAGCGTTTTCCCGCCCATCCGTAGCGCTACATGCATTCACACGCATTCGGCTAATCTCTCATGTGATCGCCACATAGGCGCGTGTACTTGCGTATAACCAGCCATTTTGTAGAACCGATAGAGTCCACACTCCCTTTTGCAGTTAGGCATCATTTCGTCTGGCCGCGTTAAAAGCACGCTGCATGTTCGCACTCCCACCCGCCCCTACACAGACGCAAGCCGTGTATGATTCATGCCTCTCCCTGTGTGCGTATGTTCGCGCTCCGCTGGAGTCTGTCAGTGTGTTAGTGTCCATGGCTGCACGTGCACGGACGTATGTGTGCGGGCCCACTCATGGCAGCGGACTATGACGGCCCGTAGATTTGACAGCTAGCTCAATGCGGGTTCAGACGTTCATTATACACCGCCCGATGTAATTTTCGTGAAATAATTGACGATCGCGACAAAAAGCGATCGCGCTCGGTCGAATACGTGTTTCGGTCGGTCGTGACTTTCGCGCGCAAACTTTGTTTTTAAATTTCAATAGTTTTTTCGAGTGACATGTGACGAGATCATTTGAGGAGGCGGTCTATGATGTTGAAAATTAGATGCACTCCGCTTAGAATCAGTTCGCGGAGCGGTCTGAGTGAAATATTGCCCGTTTGCCTATTTCAACTGGACAGAATAATTTATTCGACCACTGGAAAAAATAAATGGTAAACTCTCTAATGAGCTACCGGAAGACAATAAACTAAATCAATTATGTCAAAAAAAAGGTGATATATTTGAAACTTTAAATGCATTAGATATACTAAAAGTTAAAGATGTGTAGTTGATACTGGATATTTTGGGAACAAAACTGTGCTTCCTATTTAGTGGATGAGTGACAAGATTGATAGTGATTCGTTATTTATTTTGGAATGTGTATTGGAGTTTGTGGAAATCGGAATCCAGTTGGATATTATCTAAATTGGTGAGTGTTTATCAAATAATAAACTGATCGTAGTATGTATATGAAAAGAATGACAGTTTTTAATGATTCACAGTTACCCCCGACACTAAAAGAGAGGTGTCGTAAGTTTGACCGCTATGTGTGTCTGTGTGTGTCTATATGTCTGTGTGTGTCTGTCTGTCTGTGGCACCGTAGCTCTTAATCGGGTGGACCGATTTAAATGTTGTTTTTATTAGTTTAAAGCAGGTTTTCTAGCGATGGTTCTTAGACATGTTTTATCAAAATCGGTTAAGCCGTTTTTGAAATCTTGAACTTTGAAGTGACAAAGTCGGGGGTTTTCCAACTTTTTGTTTGTTAGGTTAGTTTAGATTAGATATGTTTGTTACGGGATGGATACGTTTAATGATCTCCGATAAATATTTAGTCCAACCGCAATCATGATGTGTGCAACTGTATCGAAATAACGGGATTAAAGGTAATCATGGTTTACATCCCGTATAAAATATAGGTATCTAATGTGAAAGGAGAGATTAATAAAATTGATTTGAATATTTCCGATAAGCACAGATACAAAGAAGCTCTTATTACTGTATTGAACTACAGATAGAGTCTAGGTAGAGTCTGTGAAAAACAATATTCAAATTAAAACAAACGAAAATGAACCAACAGCACGAACTTTTAAAACCTAATAATTTCTTGTTTCGATTTAAATTAGTTCGCTGAACTTTAAAATTCTCATATTTCCTTCTAACAAAAATACTGAATCTATTTAACTGTCAAACGCGTCGACAGCAAAAAAAGTCGTCCTAAATGAAAAATATACAAACGGAAATATAAAAATGCAAATGAAACAAAACAGCTGTGTCGGTATCGTCGCTGGTATAATTTTTATAAAAAAAAACTAAGGTGCACATGTCATAAAGATTAATAGAGACATTTAAGACAAATCAGCATTAGTATGTGCATCGGACCTTTGAGCAGGTACTTGGTCATTAATCAAGTTATTAGAATGGAGTCGACGAAAGAGAAATGTATTAAGTTGTTAGTTGGCCGTTTAAGGGTCGGGCCTATAAGGCACCGCCTTTGGGGATTCGTTACGTTTTTTTTACTATGTCTCTGTGATGTTAAAGCCATTTTGGTGAGTAGGCTTCGGTATATCTATGTGATATAGAGATGCTCTGTTAGTTTTTTTTTTATACATCGATAGTGGCAAATCAAATTTTAAATACATATCTATTTATTTATTTGTCAAAAAAAATTACAGCACTACAGTTTTAGCACCTGTCAAATTCAAATTACCTATACAAAAAAATAGATACACAAAAAGACTTGCAAAAACATAAAAAAAACTAATTAAGGACCCAAATGTACCTGTGTTATGTCTCAAAAATAGAGAAAAAGGTTAGTGATTTAGAAGAAGGATATATTTTATGTTTAGATTATGCACTATTTATTTAGAAAATCAGATGTTTTCTTGATATATTAGTCTTACATATTCCTTAATAAAGTTAGTTAATTTAATGGAACTGAATATGATGAAGTGTAGTCATCTTCTCGTACTGTACCTACTTAGTTTAACAATTACAAAACTTAGGTAATTACCTATAAGTACTTAAACTTAAAATAAGATATAAATAGATGAATAAAAATGTCTCCAATAGCCTAAAATAAATGAATATCTCCTGCATCAAGACTGATATTTTTTTATTAAAAGATTAATTACCTATTTTAAGTTTACCATATTAAAAAATGGTAATTATTCTGACATTTGTAAATAACAAATTTAATTTAATTTAGTCCATAAGAAATAAATGTTAAATATTCATAGTTTCTCTTTTGCAAATCATAATTAACTAGATAAACCTCAAATAAAGATTTAAATTGAAAAATAAACTTTAGACTATAAATGTTGTAATAATGACTGACTCGTTAATTAAAAACGTACATTGAGTTTCAAAAACAGCTGGAGACTGACATGTTTATTTATAATTACTTTGTAGCCTTTACTATGCTCAGAACAGTTCCCATTACAATTCAAAAAGATCATAAATACATAGCAAAGGAGTACACAATATAAACCAGTCTAGCAGAAGGAAAATGTTAATAAATGTGGTAATAATTAAGACGAATAAATCCTCAATTAAGCCAAGATAATCAATTAAACGAAAAAACTAATCAGCATATTTTAATTGTAGCAATTTGGCAGCGAATCATGAATTGCCGCTTTTGTAAATAAAAAACTTGTAAAAAAAATTGCAAGTATTAAAAAAAACTCCCAAACTCAAACTACATTAACTAACTAACTCACTAACTCATCATCTTTGCAGTCCCCTTTAGGTAAAAGAAAGAAAGAAAGAAAATATTTTATTTATAACAGCTGTGACACATTACACGGGTTAGGAAAAATAACAATATAATAATAATAATTTTTGTTTCTACATTTGACAGTGTTATCTGGGAGCACGGCAGTTAGGTCGAATTATGTATTTAAATGAATATGATCGAACACATTCGTATTTATAAGGCAATTGTCTACATTTACTTGTAGGCACGCAATAGAAAACTCACTAACAGTATAATTTTTGTCAAAAAATTAGTTTCATATTTAATACCTATAAGTAATTGATTTTTTTCTGACTTTTATTGACTGTACTTACATTACTATTTATATGAAATTGGCATTATACTATAAATCAAAATTTTAATCAATTTGACTACTGGAATACGTTTTTACTGTACCACGGCAACACCCACTAGAAACTGGCAAAATTGTCTCCCGATGGACAGAGACATAAGTATGACTACTGGAAATGAAAGTTGCATGGTTTCACCTTGACAAACAAACAATTAAACATTAGAATTTAGATAAAAGCATGTTAAAAGACATAGAACATCTATTTTCACGCTCGTTAATAATTGGCATGCTACGAAAACGCGACCTTCATAATTATGTCACTCACATGGATTAGCCATGTTGGATGACACCAACATGGCTAATGGTTTTTTTAATTGTGTAATTTAATGGCTGGGAATCGTGTATTTCACATGTTTTGGCCAATAATAATATGTACAGTGGGGGGTAAATTGATTCCTTTACAAAGTCATAGACACTTATTACGTTTTGAAACCAAAGTGCATATCAAATTATACTTACTTGACATGATAACAAGGGTCAAAATAGTATACACCTCTAACATATATCTAGTTTCATATTAATACAAAACCTTTTTAATAAACAACTTCGTAAAAGTTTCAATCAAATAATATTCTATTTAATTGACAGTGTTTGTTAGTGCCCAGGTGTAGTTGTAGGGTTGCTATGGTCACCTGATTATGTTTAGCAGGTTGACAGGTTGACGCAGTATTGTCCTACTCAATCGGTAAAGCAGATTAGCGCTCATACTGAACAAAAGAAAATAGATCTTAGGGTGTCGAACCTTTTTTTACTCAGACTGTACTTAGTTCTATCTGCGTTGGTTATTTGCGTTAAGAAATTATCGTTTTTTTTAAATTTATTTTGATGGTAGGTAACTTATGTTTTGTTATGTGCCAGTATCAGTACCATTTGAAAATATCACTGTCGTCTTAGTAAAAGACATTCAACTGACATTATTTTTTTCCTTACCAGCAATTTCTATGAAAAGTCATTAGTGGTCATAGAATTAACTTATCTTATTAATTTTCCTTGCATTTAATCACAGTCACGCTTACCTACAAAAGTACTATAAGTTTGAGGGGGTCTGATTTCTAACTCAACAGTAGCTATTAGTGCCCTAAATACTTTTATTAAGACTATAAAATCAAGTGTATGAGAGTTATTTCAAAATTTAATTGGACCTGTTTTAAGGTAATAAATTACCTCCTACATAAGAAATCAGCCATATATCATCCCAATGACAACATCGCTATTAATAATTAAACACATATCAATGCAATTGCATACGTTTTGTTACGCCAGTATTTTCCAGAGACGCTATCTCGAATTCTCGTATTCATTACGACCTACGTAATAAATAAATTAAAACACGCAATCATAATTTGATATTAAAATCTGTAGAAGCAAGCATAAACGATTTATGCAACACTGGCGGTACAGAATCAACTCTATGGTCGGCGTGAAAAAAATTAAGCTGTCAAAACTTGGTCCAAATACATGGTCATGAAATTTTTAGAACGAGATAAAGATAGTGGCTATTATTCTAACGGTCCCTTTCACCGCTATCTAGTGCTGACCATCTGATGAACTGCTTTTAAAGCGAATAGCGTACAAGATTTTAATGCGCAGCAGACTGAGATATTCGGTTGATGTGATAATACTCCGTGACCGAGCGCACGACTTTCTAGGACCGTAGTTGCGTACAGGCCGGTATTTTTTCTTTTTCTTTTATTCAAATTTGGAACGGTTTGCCCTTTGAGTATGGTAATAAAGCCATGGAGGTTTGTTAGCGATGTCGACCACGCGAGAGATCGATGAAAGGCTTGATAAAAATTTAATTGTGTAAGTGGCCAGTAGTTAAATGTTAAATTGTAATAGGTATGATAAAGTGCGGTTTAAATTAAATAGCTTGTTAAAATGAATGCAACTAGGTTTATGGGGTTTTAAGTAACTTAGCCAAACGGAATTATTAGCCAAATTCATTTGTAATTGTAAATGACTGGGTTGAGTTAAGAGATAGGTATAATCAAGCAATAATGACATAATATATTGGGTGTAGTGTAGATACTATAGGCGTGTAGACGTCTCTAGATATTCTTACGCAGACAATCCTACTAATATTATAATATAAATGTGAAAGTTTGTGAAGATGTTTGGATGTTTGTTACTCAATCACGCAATAACGGCTGAAGGGCTTTACATGAAACTTGGCGTACAGAACAGACACACAAAAATCTTCATTGAGACATAAGATACATGATACTCCGGTAATGCGTTCCCGTGAGATAATATTTTAAGTTTAAACAAGAATAGAGGGCACTGTCCAAGAACGATGACGTGCTAACTTCGTTTGCAATCAATAGATGGCGTTGTGCGAGCGAACGTTGTCCTTTCAAATTGTTACCGTACCTAACCTTTTTAAAACTTTTTTATCAAGCCAAACTCTAGGACATTTATTTATTGCGTTGCCATGGCAACAAGAATCGTTTGAGTAAATGGTTTTCGTTGTACCTATATTTCAAAAGTTGCACGGGCATAATATACAACAGGCATTAAGACTAGGCATTGAGATAAGGCAGGCTAATGCGGGCGAAGCCGCGGGTTAAGGCTTGTACAACATAAAAAAGTTTTAAGTGCCAACTGGCAAAGTTAAGGAGCAAAATGAGTAACAATCGCAACAATATTGTTGCATGAGAGTTTGAAAAATAATAGTAGATTCTACAACAAGAGCATAAGACGTGCCATTTTTACCCTAGGCGTTCATATAGCCACGGGTGGATAGACACGTCGAGGGGAAAATGGATTTAATGCTCGAGTTTTACACTGCTTTTCACTGCGATGGCGAGGAAATGAAATAGCAACAGTGGTCACTTACTAGGTACCCTTTATTTTTCATGCATTGCTATGACATAAGAATATTTTTTAAGTTTATTGATTTATTTTGATTGATTTGATTGATTTTTAGTTTAACATAAAAAAAAATATGTAAAAAAATATACAGAAACTTTTTTGTTTGTGGCTGTTGACACCTAATTACCTTAGTCTTAGACGAAGATTTTACTTTATGTACTAGAGCATAAAAAGCAATTTTATGTCGCCTAGATCCAGCATAATCACCAACTTTACGAGCATGAGAAGTGAAAATTAAATTTTCTACAATTAATCAACCTCACTGAGCCCCGTTTTTCTCCCACGTGGAAAAAATTTCAATTGCTAATAAAACACTTGCTAATCCGTCATGGACTTTGTCAAAACCTCTCAACGCTTAAAACGATAACGCCCACCACGGCCGCTATAATTTAATATCATTTGTTCATGTCTCTGCTCCCACCGACTAAACTGGTATCTCATTAAATATTTTAATTAACTTTCCAGTCATGTTATAAGTCAAATTTAAAAATATGTCCCACTGGAGGCTAAGTTATGTGAAGAATAATAGAATGGCAACAGTTTTTTGACGTCTCTATTCGTCATTGCTCGTATGTAAGCACCCGTAGAACACCAAGTTTGCCGTATACGATCGATGAGATGCTTAGCCTTTATTTTGATTCTACTATGTCTCACAAAATATACGCACATTTGTCTCGATCTTGTGTAGTCTCACATTCTCCGTATGTCCATAAGACGCCAGGTTATCCAGCAATCTACGCTGTGTCTGTATGATTTTCTTATAAAAAAACCGGCCAAGAGCGTGTCAGACACGCCCACCGTAGCCATTACGAAAAAATTAAGTAATATTTTTCCAAGGATTTCGTATTTTATACGGTTTCTTCCAAGTTTAGGTATATTTTATACCTTAGGCTGCTATTTACTTATAAACTACTAATAATTCTCAACTTAGCCGTTGTAGTTTTCCTTGAAAGTTGGATATACTTACTACCATCTTGAATTTTTTCAAATTTTTCCACCCACCGCTTTGGATTTTAGAGAGGGGGGGGGGGACGCTCGATTTTAATAAAAATTTGCACTTTAAAGTTGAATATTTCGCAAACAAATCACTGAACCGAAAAATCGTCTTATCAGACCCATGGTTTTAAAAGACCTATCCAACGATACCCCACACTAAAAGATTGGATGAGAAAAAAAATCACCCCCACTTTAAGTCTATGGGAGGAACTCTAAAAAAATTTTTTTTAAATT
The DNA here is from genome assembly GCF_025370935.1 of Choristoneura fumiferana. Lineage (NCBI taxonomy): Eukaryota > Metazoa > Arthropoda > Insecta > Lepidoptera > Tortricidae > Choristoneura > Choristoneura fumiferana. Next base: position 13,188,436 of record NC_133484.1, read on the forward strand.
ATTATTGTACCATTTTGTCGGCATAGTTTACATATATATCCGTGCATAATTACAGCTTTCTGGCTTTTATAGTCCCTGAGCAAAGCCGCGTACGGACGGACAGACAGACAGACAAACAGACATGGCGAAACTATAAGGGTTCCGTTTCTGCCATTTTGGCTCCGGAACCCTAAAAAGTATATTTGTATGCTTAACATACCTAATGCATACTTCTACAGGGGCAACTATAACGTATGCTTAATATATTCAAGTAGGGTAAAAGTGTGATAGATTTCATAGAATCAATCCCCAAAAGTAGGTTGTGCCAAAATTTCTTCACGTACATAGGTATTCTTTAATCTAGGAGAGGTGGGACAAATTGACTACGACAAAAAAAACCTTTTAAAGCCTTTAAATACCTAACTATTTGCCAATGGGCCTACAACGCGAGAAATGGTTTGACCCATACTAATATTAAAACTGTGGATGTTTGGATGTTTGTTATTTCATCACGCAAAAACGGTCATGATAATGAAGTGATTACCGCAGGATAGCTATAAATAATTTCAGTTCTTCACAAACGAACAGGCTGTTGCCCTAGTCCACAATCACTTTAAATTACCTATCGAACCACACTCAACAGGGGTTGATGAGCAAAAAAATCGTCGCCCTCGTCCCAAATTAAGTTTCTAGTAATAAAGTCTCTGAACTATATACCGTTTAACACACGTTTCTTGGTATTTCGAACACAAATTGACTAAAAATACTTACATGTACATTTTTTTTGTGCTATTTATTATATTTCTACTATAGAAGTTAACACAATTTGAAATAGTTTCATTGTTTTATTTAAAAACGTGCGCAAATTTTACCGTTAAGTTTCAAATGTTAAAACAAATGGGAGTATAGAGACATAGGAAAACTGCAGCTCCTGTATAAATAATTGTACTAAAGCTATTAATGCGAAAGATTGCGAGTATGTGCGTGTATGTTTGTTGCTCCTTCACGCCAAAACAGCTGGATGAATGTGGATGAAATTTGGTATGTAGATAGCTGGATTTCTGGAATAACACATAGGCTACTTTTTATCCCGATGTTACCCCACGTTATCAGAATAAAATCTTGAAATCCCAAACGCTAGGATTAGTCCTATATCTTAGAGACGTGATATTTGGTGCGGACGCTTCCAACGCTTTTGAATGGTTTCCGCGTGCGAAGCCGCGGGTAAAGTCTAGTGTGATATAAATAACAAAATAATAAGCTTGGAGTTCAGGTCCTACACACAAGGATAATGCACACTATACAAAAAAACGAAAGTAGATACTCATTCGTTTACACTGATAAATTAGTGCAAAATAAAGATAATCACATGCCAATTGGCAGTTTGACATGCGAACTCGCCTTTATTAATGTGTATTATAGGTTGTTGGAAATTTACAAAATTATCGGGTGGTTTGAATATTAATCATGCGCGAGCGCCTCTCGGTTTTGGAATTAGGATGTGGTAACCCTGGCGGCGGTAGGGTTATTTGTTACCAATCAATCAATTGGAAAATGCGCTTTTTTTTTCTTTTTCGGCTGTTGGCCAGGATTGTTCAATAAAGTAAGAAAGTTGCACTTAACTCCGTTGTAAGTATAGTTGTTTTAAATGCAGTGTATGTTTCAACTCGAGTATGTTTACTCAACATAGATAAAACATGCTGTAAGTAGGTATATTAAAAGTGATTGGAGTGCCTTATCCGTATTGGATATGCTTAAGCAAAATTATTTATACAATACAATGACTCTTTTTTGTACACCAGAAATAGTAAGCGGTACAGAAAACAGGTACTTACACAGAGAGAAAATTACAACGTAAGCAATAGGCGGCCTTATCGTTTAAGAGCGATCTCTTCCAGGCAACCTTTTACAGAAAGAAGGAAGAAATGAACGAAAGAAGGAAGGATAGATAAAATAATGTGTATTTTTAAAAAGTGGTTTTATTTCTCTGCATACGAAAACAAAAATTAGGCGAAAATTCTTTTGTATTTTATTTGGAATATCCAAAGACTCGCTGACATACTTGGCGTTAATTTTATGACACGTCGTCTTTAATAACTGAAATTATTTTATCCTTGATTTATGTGTATGTATTTTTTTATAGGTACCTTGCTTAAAGGCCACAGATACTTTTTATTTATCAAAGGTTTTTCAATCTTCATTTAAATTAAATGACTGCAGTTAATTAAGTAAATAAACACTTGATTGTACATGCATTTCATTTAATGGTAATTTTAAAAAGTAGTTACAAGATTTCAAACTAAAAAAAACTTGGTTTCAAATTCTTAGACATTCATCAAACTACTTTGTAGCTAATCTATTCTTGAATTCCATAGATATAGCCGGGAGGGATCATTATTCCTATACATAATATAATATAGCTATCTAATTTCTTTTTTCTTTGTTGGTCCATTCTGATTGCGGCTTTTAGCCGACCTCCGATTTTGTGTTCACCCAGTGATGTGCGAATGATTTATCGACATCGTAACAAAAATCGAGAACGGTCGATTATATGAAATTGGATCTTTGAGGAAAATTGTAAGTCGATTATTAGGAATAATTTTAAACTATAAGACTTTGACTTAATAGGTTGCAGTCTACTTTTTTAAATGTTTTAAGTTACATGTACACAAGTAAAACTTTGGAAACTTATATAATGTTTGTTGTAGTACTTATAGATCAGGTAGAACTTAAAGTAAGCGGGAAGCTAGTCTTTTTTCAGGATACGAGTACAAAACTAGTGCTGGGTATTTTATTTTAGGTACTAGCATGTTACAAAATTGCGAAATAAATGATCTATATATATTATGTAATGTGCTTTCGTTACCACTACGTAAGCTAGGTTATTTTATCAAGTTTTTATTTAATTTCTTCACCTGTCCCGCTGTCTATCTGTCTGTATGTCTAACTGTCTGTCTGCCTGTCATCTTGCAAGTTAAATTCGACCAACTTTCAGTAATTGGCTTGACTTGAAATTAGGTATACTTATGTACATTGCGTTACAATACAATAATCTGGTAGTGACATCCTGGTAGTCCGGCCAGGATCGTCTCCACAGGGCGGAACTTTTCAACGGTTAATGGCATCGACTTGAAATTTGGTATGCAAATGTAGTTTGGGTGCCAATACAAGTTCAGTCAACAAAAAGTACAGTTAGCAAAAAAGCTTGTATTAAAAATGATATTCTTACTAAAAACTTATTAATACGCCAGATGATTAATAAAAGTACACTTGAAAGCATTATTTACGTGTAACATATACGTATAAATTTATTTCGGATATGCGGTCTATCGGAGGAAAAATTAGAAATCATAAATATAAAAGGTTTAAAATTGGTACCAAGATCTTAAATACTTTTATAATAATCTTGACTCATTTCATAAAATAAATAAAAGTGGACCATTCACGCTATCCTGTCTCCAAAACTTTGTAGAAAATACGGATCTTTAATTCCTATTTACAAGGGTACCCAACGGAATACGTAACTCAGATAAGAAGTTTACGGTAGTAAAATAGCATCCTAAATACTTGAATATTTAATGATGTGTAAGTTCGACTCCGACTCGCGTTTGCCGGGTTTTTTCTCATAAACTTGTTTACTCTATCAAATTACCTAATAGCTAACACGAAATTTATTTCAAGGTGCAATATCGTCATACACAAATACAGTCGACCGCATAACAGCTCATTTGTTCGAGACGCGACACCGGACCAACTGTACAAACATACATTTAAATAGTCACGTTCATAGATTGTTTGTTTTTACTGCTCGCTTGTTTTTAATGCTGTTGGTTGATTAATCATTTACAATAATTGGTTTTTATTCGGAGTCCTTTATTGTAACGTTAATATGAAGTTTATATTGCGACTCATTATTTATTTAAAAAAAAATCGCTACGCTCTTGTCAGAATAGTCGCTGCTGTAGATTGAGGATCAATACAGTGAATCTTCATGACGTTTTTCTTGGGTAAATAGTGTGGTGGCTTCCCTAGACTTCCACATCGCAGAATTCGAAAATCAAAGTTCGTGTCGTTCCGTCTCTCTGACACTTATACTATTTAATATGAGAGTGAGAGGGATGGTACGATACGAAATTTGATTTTCGAATTTCGGAGTAGGCCCTCAGTTCTGGAGTTCAGAGTTCGTAGTTGGCAATAGAGAACGCTAAAAACTATTGTAATAAAAATCCCTTGTCTTACGATCGAACTCGGCCGCCAAGTTACGTTAGTAGATATAAATCCATCTTTTCGTTTATTATTGCAATTTTTATGAGAAATCGGCGCTAATGAAATATTTCAAGTATTAGTTAGGTAGGTAACGTATTTGTTTACGGCCATTGGCCTCTGAGAAAGGTATATTGCGAGTCTGGTTATACCTACATAACAATTACGATGAAGCAATAAAAGTTACTTCGTTTATTTTCTTCACAGGAAAGGCGCTTCACATAAAGCTATTTCTTATATCAGCAATAATTTCTTTAGTCATTTTTATTTCAAACGTGGAATTAAGAAAAAAAAATTAAATGCGGTTACTGGCAGGCAGCAAGCAATAGGCGTAGCTAGTGATGTGATGTGCCATGCTGCGAGGTGTTCCCGCGCTAAGTGCGCTATAGCACGCAATTCTCGCCCCGCCCAACCGCACGCTTGCGAACGCTTTTAAGCGCTGTAACGCTGTTTTTAACGTTATTGGTTGTTTTTGAAGGGTTATGAATAATTTATGTAGTGTTTGACTTGAATTGGTACATCGTACTCGAAGTTCGAGCCTGTTGTATTTTGCTTTTCGTTATTTTATTGAAATATTCATAACAGTTGTTTGAGTATTTTTTGAGCTTTTGTTTAGGTACAGGCTGAGTGGATGTGATATGCAGTAAATGTTTTAATTTTGCATTAGCACAAGCTATTATTTTATTTGCATTTTTTATAATATGGTAAATAAAGTAATATTTCACTTCTAGCGGTCATCGATTTGACTTAAAATTAGGTGCGGATATATAGGTAAATAAATGATAATGCATACTGCCTGTAAGAAATGACTTCTATTTATTACTTACAGACTTTTTTTTACAAAAACGATTTTTATTAAGCGGGGTTTTATCAGTTTTTTATACCTGGTCTCAATTCATTCAAGTATTTCTGTATTTCTTTTGTTTTTTTATTTGAGTAAATAAATAATAAAAAAATGCTATTTTCAAATTTATAGGTATTTCAACTGATGTTCGTTCTGTCGTATTCTTCGACGTCACTATACTCTCAATAGAATATAATCGTTCGTTATCAATACGCGTTAGTCAATTGTCTTCACAAATGTAGTTCAAGTGCAAGCTAGCCGATATACGGCGGCCATCACTGCATGGCCTATTATGAGAGCGTGACGTCACCGCCCCGCCCCATGCCTCCTTCAATCAAACCGGGGAACCCTCGTCATGCCCCCACCCCACGTTCCGCTTTACTGACTCCGCATTTTTTCTCATAATAATAACGTCGAAAAAATCGTGCAAAAAATCTCGACAGACGAAGCGCGGCTCATCCCATCCCTATCGGCCGGTCCTTTTTCGATCGATCGTTGGAGTTCGAAATTTGAATTTTTTAGGCAAAGCCCATTTTTTAGGCCAGTTCCCGCCGTGACGCGTTCGAAACTCCTATTTTGAAAATTTGCCTAATTTTAACTTAAGTTTGGGTTATATGTTACTAAGTTGAGTCATTTAGGTTATACGAGTCAAATGCTTAAAACTCATTCAGTACCTAAGGCTAAGAAGAGTCACTAGGGAGAAAGCTAATTATTAATTAACCCAATTAGGTTACTAAAACTAAAAATAGTAATTAAATTAATTACCCAAACCACCATCTCAAAGGTAATAAAAACTAATAAGAATTAATTCCAAACAGATATATGTATTTCCAATAAGACAAATCGTTTTCGAATTCTCAACAACAAAACCGAACTCGCAAGACAATCGTAATTCGAATTATCAATTTGCGTGTTGAAATATTTAAACAAATGAACGAAATTAACAATAGAAGGTCACAATGATCACAGGTGGTCGAGACAAAGCAGAGAAAATACCCATTTAAAGTTGGTGTTTCGTCTCATCAACGCTATTTCGATCTAATTAGACTATTTTCACGTTTTAAGATAATTCGCCGTAAAGAAATATTTATATTTCTGAATCCAAAAGCCCAAACCAATATTTCTGAACCCAATATAAAAATGTATATTTTATTGACCACATTAAAACTAAATGCAATTTTACAAAATTCTTACGTTGTTTATAATGCCATCTAGTTGGCGTTGACGCTCGTGTAATTTAGTTAGCCACTTAGTTCAACTACTCGCCGGTAGAGGTCACTAGCGCGCGAGTTTAAAAAGTTCCGTAAACTACTTTTCATTTAGTTCATCACGAACGTCAGAGATGGTGCTGTTATTGTACTTTTTCGTTACTTCAATATTTTGCACAATTTTATTTTTATACTTACAAAATTAAATATGATTAAGTATTTGTTTATTGAAGGGTTTTTCGGTTGCACATTTGCTTGATCGTCAATAAATTTTCTTTTAAAGTGTGTATTGCATTTACGAACTTGCGATTTGACATAATTTGCTCGTACGTGTTATTGATAAAACGGTATGTTTACGCCAAAATTTAAATTCCATAATCGCTGGGCTTAACCCTTCTCAATTCCTGACAGGCTCTAAATTAATAGTGCGTGAAGGGCTGTAGCTATTTAGCAGTGTGACCTTAAGGGCGATTTAATAATAAGATTTATGGGCCCCAATACCGGAATACCTGAAACTAGTTCTTGGATGACCTAGTTTTGTATGCTAGTCTGGAAGTATAAGTCTTAAAAACTTTTTTTAATATGATAGGGGGAAAACAAGAAGGCCGGTGCCTGATGAAAAGCAATCAGCGCCGCCCAGTGGCGTAGCGTGCGTGGGTATTAGCCGCCCGGGACGGAAGAAAAATTTTCCGCCCTTTTATTTAGGGTTTTTGTTCTAATCGATCCGAATCGTAGGTGCGACATTTGTTTTTGGTTATGGAATTATCATCATCATCCCAACCTCACACGTCCCACTGCTGGGCATAGTCCTCCTCTCAGAATGAGAACACTTGGGCCGTAGTTCCCACGCGGGCCCAGTGCGGATTGGAAACTTCACACAAATACCATTATATTTTTATGGTATTTTTCCGCCCCCTAAATGTGCCACCCGGGGCGGATTGCCCCCGCCCTAACTACTCTACGCCACTGCCGCCGCCCATAGACACCCACAATATAAGTTGAGTCATGGATGCGTTGCCGGCCCTTTGAGAAAGAAGTAGGTTCGTTTTTGAAGATTCCTAAGTTATACCGGTCCGGAAATACTGACGGAAAACTTGGCTAGTGCGTAGTCAAGTCAAGCTTATTCGAAATGCGAACCGGCCAAGAGCGTGTCGGACACACCCGAAATAGGGTACCGTAACCATTACGAAAAATTAACTACCTAATATTTTTCTAAGGATTTTGTACGGAATATTCCAAGTTTAGGTATATTTTATACCTCAGGCTGCTATTTACTCTTAAACTACTAATAATTCTCAAGAAAACTTAACCGTTATAGTTTTCCTTGTAAGTTTGATATACTTACTACAATCATGAATTTAAAAAAAAAACCACCCACCGATTTAGATTTAGGGGGGCGATTGATTTTTATGAAATTTTGCACTTTAAAGTTGCATATTTTGCAAACAAATTACTGAATCGAAAAATCGTTTTATAAACCCCAAGGTTTTAAAAGGTAGTAATAGACCTATCCAACGACACCCCATACTACAAGATTGGATGAAAAAAAAACACCCCCACTTTGCGTCTATGGGAGGTACTCTAAAAAAAAAATGTTTTATGTTATGATTTTTTGTACCATTTTCTCAGCAAAGTTTACATATATATTCGTGCAAAATTACAGATTTCTATCATTGATACTTCCTGAGCAAAGCCGCGGATGGACAGACAGACAGACATGGTGAAACAATAAGGGTTCCGTTTTTGCCATTTTGGCTACGGAACCCTAAAAAGGACAGGTATTACAAAGTGCCTATCGTAAGGTAAGGAATTAAATGGTGTGTGTGAAGTTTCTGTTAATTACGCACTGAGCCTGCATTTGAACTAACCAAGCGCTCCCAATCTGAGAGGAAATATACCCGCATTGAAAGAAAGAAAGAAAGAAAGAAAATAATTTATTTATAACAGCAATGACACATAATAATACAAAATAATATAGCATTGAACAAAATAATATAGCTCGTAATTTCCAAGAGTCGAAAGCTCATAAGTCTACAGTTCAGTCGTCGTGACCGAACGATGACGAACGGTTTTCGTTCACTTCCGGCGCCGGCCGGAAGTCCACAGATACCGCCCGCCCGACGCGTAAATTAAACGGGCAGCTTCCTGTTTCACTGATAGAAATTCTATATTTTAAAATTTATTGAAAAATGTATAAAATTTATATAAATTTTTTGGATTATGATCAGAGAGCGGAATTTTCATGTCATTTTTTGACCTGTCATAGCGACTTCTTACTTATCAACTTCCGATATACATACATGTATCGATACACAACATAGGTACTAAAGAAGATTAAAAGTAGAGGTAAACAATAGGCACCCTTAAGTTAAAGAGCGATCTCTTCCAATCAACTTTCGATCAGTTGAAATTGTGAAATAGACATTTTGCAATTTGGATAATATTTTCTAATTTAATTACAGTTCAGTTTTTTTTTTCAATTTGAATTCTGAAATTCTTCTGTTCCAATAATGTCTATATAAGAGAAATAGATGATTATTTTTTCATATTTTCCGGTTTTAAACTACTTTTTTTAGTCAAATATCCATTTGTATGCGGAAAAAAAACGGTCTACATAACATGATAAGTTTACGATAATCTAATTTAAAGTCTAATCTCTAATATATCGACATCATTCAGGTAGAGTCGATAAGGAAGTCACTATCTGTCACACCTGTCGGCCAAAAAATGCCATGACAATTCCGCTCTCTGATGATGATATATATTTTTTAGGTTATGTTAGGTAAGTACTTCATCATCATCATAACAGCCTTTAACTCGCCCGTCTTAGGGCATAGGCCTTCTCTCGATTTCTCTACGCCTGACAATTCCTTGTCAACTGCGTTTATCTATCCACCACCTGCCTGCCGGCAGACGTCGTCCCTCCCTTCCAGCTCATTGATGGTTTCCCCTATTACGAGTGTTGGTGCGTGCGGTTATCTCCACTCGATGTTTGGTAATAGTGTTAAATGCATTGACTAAATACAACAATGAACAGAAATGCAGCAGCAGGTGGTAGGACCTTGTGAAAGATCCACCCGGATTGCTCCACCATCTTGCTCGCTAATCCTGCCGTGAAGCAGTAGTGCTTGCACTGCTGTGTTTCGGCGTGGAGAGTATGACAGCCGGTGAAGTTACTGCCACTTGAGGTATCCTATCTTAGGCCTCTAGGTTGGCAAGGCATCTGCAATGCCCCTGGTGTTGCAGGTGTCTATGAGAGGTGGTGATCTCTAACTATCAGGAGACCCACTTGCTCGTTTTCCACCCAAAAGTTTAAAAAAATGACATAGAAGCTTGGTAAGTATTTTTTTGGTAGATATAACATTAGCTATGTGATCGTTACGTTTTCAGATTATCCGATCCGATATTTGTATCGGAAACCGATACCGATATCGGGGCAAGTAAAACATATGAAATACTAGCCTTTGCCCGCGGCTTCGCCCGCGTGGAATTCGGTTATCGCGCGCTATTCCCTCGAGAACTATGCATTTTTCCGGGATAAAAAGTAGCCTATGTCACTTTCTGGCCCATAAACTATGCCAAAAATCACGTCGATTCGTCGCTCCGTTTCAAAGTCAAAGACGGACAAACACAAAAACATACAAACACACATACTTTCGCATTTATAATATTAGTATGGATGTACCTGTCTTTCAGCGTTTTCAGAGTATCCGACGCTCTTACGAAGAAAGTTTCGCCATCATTGAATGTTACTCTAATGTTGTCTAGGACAGGACTTCCCAAAATGTGCGTCATGACGCCCCGGGTCCCAGCACGTACCTACTGGTCCCAGCTCGCATATCCTGAGCTACAAATACTTCTATTTTCTATTATAAATGTATCCCAACATTTGCAACTTGTAAAGGGAGTCGCAATATTGAAAAGATTGGTAACCCCTGTCTAGGAATAATCATTTCTAAAGTCAAAAAGGAACGAAAAGAATGCCTCCAAACCGCATTCTGTCATAAACACTCATGTACTCGTACGTTCTTTCATGCTAAATACTTATGTATGTTGATGGTGTGTTCCTGTTATCCCTCATTAGGGACATAGCATAGAATCGTCGAAAAGTTTTCCATCTTGTATATAAGAATGCAAATAAAAGAGCTAAATGACTAAAAGAATTTCCTTGCTCACCCGCGACCTTACGATAGCTAAGCTTATGCAAAATATGCGTGTTCATGCAGTTCCTCCACCTCCACACTGAACACGCATATTTTGCTAAGCTTAGCTATCGTAAGGTCGCGGGTGAGCAAGGAAATTCTTTTAGTTCATTGATATGGACCTCCGCAAAGTAACGCCTGATTCAATAAATTATTTAAAAGAGCTAAGTCCAATAGTGTTGCTGACATAAAAAAAATAGCTACATTCTAATTAAATTAGCTAATGGCCGCTTCTAAAATAAAAAAAAAAACAGAAGAAAAAAAAAACAAAGCTTAACCCAACAAAATAAATAGCTACCCAAGAGAAAGCAAACGTGCGTAGGGTAACCGTGGTGCCAACATAGCCATTCAGAATGCGTTCCGAATTATTCAATGGAGCGGGAGCACGGCTGCGTTCGGAATTTTAATCGGTTTAGATGCTCTGCTTTCCTGTTTTAACTTTCACCTTTTCCTAAGGGGTGAAACTAGAAATCATTTACCCAAGTATTATTTCACAGAATGTCAAAAACGCAAAATTTGTCACAAGTTTGTATAGGTCATATAGAAGTTAATGATAACAATCTAACATTATACGTAGAAAACCAGATAGGTTCACTAAAGTTTTTTTTTGGCTAATCGAAAGCGATCTTTTTCCTGCACAAGACGGTTTAGTTGATCAATAAAAGTACACAACGTAAGCTGCCATCTACAATTAGCTAAGTATAAACTTTCTTTTAGTAAAACAGGCTTTAAGAATATCAAACTTTCTTGCGGGACCAAAACTTTCAGAGCAAAAACAGCATGTTTCAACCTTACTCTACATTTTTCGAAAAAAATCTTGACTTCAAACCTAAAAGAAAATAATAATATTACGTTTAAAACTTCCCAGCTCATCGCTCAGAAGCCCTTCATACGAACGAACGCCACTCAGGCACAGTTGACTTAAAAGCTACGTCGCTACCTTTTGACGGAGTTCCAATTAAATACTACAGGTGGCGCAACTCAAAAGTTGCGTATTTTTACAACAGATGGCGTTGTAATCAATTTCCATTTTAAGCTCTTTATTTTTTGAATTTCATGAACTGATAGATTTGTGTGTGTGTGTGTTGTTGAGTATTATACTTATGATTTTTTGTAGAAATTAACTACGCTTTTTACCTATTTGAGATCAAGGTCAATTGATTTGAAGTCAAGCATAACAAGACTTAACAAAACCACAAAGATAGATTTGCTATGATTATTTATTGATAAATCTATCTACAGAATTAAAGGAGTGATTTCATCTTGACTCTAAAATTTCGTAGGAAAACGCGACGAATGAATCTCACGTCATTTGTTTTTAGAGGTAAACTGCAAAGGGGCAAATTTTAAAAATTTCCGAAAAAATGCTATGTATAACTGCTCTATGAGATAGTAGGTACAAATAAGTGTTAAAACGCCTTGCAGCATGTCCCCATGTAGATACCTGTTCTAGAACTATTTTATCGGTATGTCCGTCCGTATCGCCCCCGCTCTATTGTCCGAACGTATGCAAGCGATGTTAGTCGTGTCGCAATTACAAAGGTGTCGGCGGCCGTATGTCTATAAATCAGCGCCGCGCGATATAACAATTAGCTGGTATGATAGCAATGTTAATTAAACGAATATAATGCGACCGGAGCGCCGCTGCGGCCGAATTTGGAACTATGCGGCTTCGTCGGAGGAGAGTGATATTTTATATCTTTTAAATTTATTGTCAGTAAATTATTGTGCTATTTTTGTCTTTATCAGTATTTGAATTTTGAACATCCCCTTCAGTTTGTCTTGTTGTTCAAAATATGATCTTATATCACTATTTTTTTTTCAACAAACGAGCATTACAGTTGACTTGATGGTAATTAACGCGGCCTATGGACACCTACAGTCACCATTGGGACTGCTGGTGCAGGCAGAAAAGGCAAACACACCTTTTAAAGGCACCCATGTCGTAGCCTTATAGTAGCTTAGGTATGTTGGGAAACCTCAAATTACTCCTTTTAAAATTTTGTATGTACCTACGGAGCAAAAAATATCGCTTAAATCACATAACAGAAATGCGCTATCCAATGAGAACTTCTTTAATAGGTTACAAGGTAACACTAATTGATCTATAATTAAATTTAATGATGGTCATATTAACACCTGTCAAGTTTACACTTAGCTCGTTCGCCTTATCTAAGTATGCGATTCAATTACGACTAGTTAGTCAATGATAGCGACCAAGTAGGTAATCGGAGGGTAATTAACACATAGTTGATAGCATTCTTCAAGTGATTTACTTAAGCCATTTACGGGTGTCTCGAGCTCTGACTTAAAAAGGCGGTTACAGACGTACGTGACTGGATGCTTGCACAAGAATGCAGCTAAAGTTTTTGTTCACATTTAGGCACCAAAAATGCAATTTTATATTTATTTCATCATCATCATGATATCAGCCATAGGACGTCCATTGTTTGACATAGGCGTCCCTCTATATTCTGAAAACCAAAAACACATTAATTTCATTTAGGCGAAAGGACTGATCATAAAACTGATCTGACTGATGTGTGTTTGAAGGTGGTAGGACCTTGAGCAAGGTCCGCCGGATTGCTACCCTCATCTTGCTCGCTAATCCTGCCGTGAAGCAGCAGTGCTTGCACTGTTGTGTTTCGGCGTGGAGAGTAAGACAGCCGGTGAAATTACTGGCACTTGAGGTATACCTATCCCACCTTAGGCCTCTAGGTTGGCAACGCATCTGCAATACCCCTGGTGTTGCAGATATTTATGGGCGATGGTGATCTCTTACCACCAGAAGACCCACTTGCTCGTTTGCCATCAAGTCGAATAAAGAAAATTGACAAAACAAATTAACAAGAAAGTAAATGTCCCAGTGCACGACATGCTTATGCCCAGCAGATGACATCCTGCTGTCACTTATATTGCTAAAGATTCCAACTACTGGGACAGCGTCGAGCACTGGGACGTTTTCCTCACTACAGACGCGTAAGTTAACGAAAAAGTAGTTCCCAAAACGCATCACCTAAGTTCTAAAAGTTCCCCTCAATTATTGAAGTTCAGCATATCGCTTAGTCATTATCTCCACCAAGATATCGGGTCCATTACCTGTAGACACTATACAGAATCCTTTGATGGCCGGTCTGGAATGTTAGCCATTTTGATTGCAGCCCGTAATTGATCGTGGTCGCTTTGATTGCCAGATTCTTGGTGTTTGTTGGACCATGATGCTTTGAATAGATAGAACCATGAGGTTCCTGTATTGCATGAACAGGCGCTTGGGATGTTTCTAGGCGCTAGAGTGTAATAAAGGGCGATCTGGTAAGGGTTGGAGAGGTAGTGCTTTGATTATGGCAATTTTTTTTTGTTAAAAATCACACACACACACCACCACTTTCAAATGATGATGATGATGATGATCCGAGTGATGTAAGTTTTAAAATAGGTGGTAGGTACGCAGGTTCATTTTTCAACTAGTATCAAACTGAAAAACACACTGCGTACATTATGCGTGGTCACGCGAGCAAAGTTTGTACTTTGCACAGCTGCAGTTTCGCGAAATCTAAAAAATAGTATGTATGGAAATTGATAGGAAATAATAGTAAATGCTAGTTGGTATGCGTTCAGGAATACAAACGAGTGCAATCTCAGAATAATTAAATGCGGCATTAAGAAGACAAGAAATTTAGCCTAACCCGACCAAGCGTGAGTTGGACTCGCGCACTGTAGGTTTCATGCAAATAATAAAACATATAGTCGAGCATAGAACCTCCTCCTCTTATAGTCGGTTAAAAAGCAATAAAAAGTATGTTTCAAATTTTTGTAACCAATAAGTTTTGAACATTTCCCTTTATTTCTTACAGTTCCAAGGGATTATACGCTGAAAGAATAATTTGATTATAAATTTAAACTTGCTCTACCTATCATAAGGTCGCGGGTGAGCAAAGTTATTGTTTTAGTTCATTGACATGGACCTCCGCAAAGTAACGCCTGATTAAATAAAGCCAAGTCTTGCCCTACATCCAGGTCGTCCCTCCATCTCCATGAAAAACAAATGAAATTGATAAAAATTGACACTTATTTTTTAAAAAACGCACACGTTTACAACCGGGCCACATGAAAAATAATGAAGCCAGTGCGGAAATTCTGAAGTTGTCTGATTAAATTTAGAAGTTGCGGGTGTAATTATGAGTACACGGTATTTCACTCAGGTCCCGCTTAGCGGAGCTCTGGAGGGTCGTTGTCGACTTTTTGATGACGCGAAAAAACTGTCGTTGTGTTCCGTGTGTTTTAATTCAGTGCTGTTTGGAATTAAAAAGGATTTTGTTTTTTTTATTGGAAAAAAAAATTATGGGCAAGGCTCAGGAAAAGGTTCTACAGGCTCTCTGGACTTGGATGGCTAATTGAATCAGCCGTTAAGTACTTTGTAGAGACCATCCAGTAGGCATAAACTAAAATCAATTACTTTTTCTAATTTAATTACATCTGCGTAATACACAAATAAAAAAAACTGTAAATACCTGCATTATTATTGTGGCATTGAATATAGACTATGGATAAATATTTAAACGACTTCGTACTTACTAAAAAAAATGTTCCTTTTGTACATTTTACGCGTATTTAACTTCATCCCTATACTCACAAGCATTAAGTTCAAATTCCATCTAAATCTTACGTTAATCGCGTTAACTTATATACCTAGTGGCATCCACGAAGACGCGTGATTTTATCAAAATTAGGCATTAATGACATTGTAATAAGAACCACGGCACGCGTCATCGTGAATTACTCTACCTACACATCTATTAAATACTTTAAAATTAGACCCGTTAATTTAAACTTTAAGAAGATGCCGCATAATTAATAATTAGTCCAGACCACAGAGCATGGAAATAATCGGAGATCAAATAGATTAATACACACGCCCGTTGTAATGGATGTTCCCACACTCTGGCCCTTTGAGGGACGAACATAGAACACGTCGTGATGAGTTGACGCGTATTTAGTGCACTCCTGAGTAACAAATGTACGAAACTTTCCATAAAATAAAATGTTGTATGGTCTTTGAACTAATTCTAACTTTGTTTTTTAGGTGTTGTGTTAGTATATTTCTCTTTTAATTTTGATACAAAGCTTAGCTTTCTCTATTCTTCCGTTACCAAAATAGTTTTCCTAGAAAAGTTACGGCTTCGAATTTCATTTTATGAAAATATTTTTAGGTTTTAAATACGTACTAGCAGAAATTAATTTCGTTGAAACTGTGTGATATTCTGGGATAAAGTATTATAGTTATGTGAATGCGTTAATCTAATTAAGCTATGATCTATGTATGCCATATTTCTTAAAAACCTGTTTAGCAGACTTTACATGATAGATTTACGAACATCCATATATAAATAGGTACATATACTTAGGTACCTACGTAGTTTGTACAGTCCAACAAATTGAATCATGACTCAGGGTGGAACCTTTGTGCTACTTATGTCATGTTGACAGCTCATACTTTTGTCAAGAAAATCATAGTCAAATTGATTATTAAAAGGTTCCACCTTGGGTCATGATTCAATTTGTTCGACTATACGTCCTACTTAAACCCATAAAATACGATGAAATATCCTTAAAGAATCAAATTAAATTCAATCAATAAACAAGTATTTTATAGCATTACCTGCACAAATTTCAAAATTAAAGGCGTCTATTTTCGTCACAAAATGAAAGGAAGTCTTTCCTCCGAACCCGTTCCAAAACCGATAGACGAATAAATCAGAACCACTTTGTGCTCCCACAATAGCTCTTTAATTGACAAATAGTTGAAATGATAAATACAGGCACTGGGAATCTCCCAAAATATCCCCTTTGATCATCCCGTGATTAACAGCTCCCGGCGACTACGCGAATTCATATTAATATTCTTTTTAATTTAGTCTCTTCTCTATTAGACTGCCTTATTCTGGGATGATTTATCAGCTAGTCTTAAAACACGATGTACGACTAGTTATCGAATATTTTAACAATTCCCACGTCTCGGGAAACTATTCCGAATGATAAACTAACGATCCGATTCTTCAATGAAGCTGATAGAACAGATATTTCTGTATGAAAATAATATTGCTCGCATAAATTTTGGTTCACCGTCATGTTTACAAAAATATGTAAACATTTCATTCACCAGATAGATAAAATCGTGGACAATATATTTGTTTGATTCGATTCAGGTTTTTATGTGACAGTTTGTTTCGTCACTATACAATCTTGGAAAATATATCACGACAATGTTAACATATACAGTTAGTGAACAACAAGATAATTAGACACGTACTAAGAAACTATAACAGTTGCCCCTAAGATCATGAGAACAAACTGAGTGACTCAGAGAAACCGGCTCCTAATAAATCAAAACACGGTCGCCCGTTATCAAATTATCAAAATCACGTGGGCCTGTTAATTTCACCTGCGCTCGCGCCGCTCTAAGACATGTTCCTTGAACCGCCGCGGCGATCTTATCTCGACCCCGAAATAATTGCGGGCTAGAACATTAGCCCGTGTTCTCCAGATTAAAAACTGTAACTTCGAGATAACGCTTAGAAAAAAATAACAGCCAGTATCAAAACTCGTTAGATCGATAACGGCTTTTCTTGCACAATTCGAAATTCGAATTAAAAAGATAACAACAAGGCATTTCAAATAAGCAAAAGCCCATAAATCAGTCGCGGCTCGTCTGTATCTATGTAGGTATTCGCAGATTGGTGTGTCCAATCTACTTGCCGGAATGCAAATGGAAATTGAAAATTAAAAAAATCGTGAGGGTTGTCCCGTGTGGAGGGTGGTAAAATCGTAAATTTAAATTGTTCGTCCCTCAACATGCAAATTTACGAAATATCTAGCCGTGGTGCGGTTAGTGGCCTGGGAGTACCGACTTATGAATAAATCTGCAGTATTTGAGGAGAATAGATACTAACAAATAATTTCAATCATTGTTCACTTCATTACGTAACTGCGTATTTAAATTTACTAAATAACTATGCTTATCTTTTTCCACAGAAAAAAATCAATCTTAGGACCTTAATGGAGCGTAAATCAAACAACGTATATTTATATTGAACTATTACTATTAATTTGACTTTCATATAGTTCGTAAGAAGGTTGTATAAATAACGTTAAACAAGCATATCGTCAGATTTTTTCTGTTGTTACGAAACAAACGGTAGCATTTATTTCATTGAACATTGTTTTAGAGCCGCCGCCATCATTAAGAGCCGCTAATGAAGCTTGAACTTCGGGTTTTAAATAACATGCGCCGACCCCGAGGGGCGGCACCGCTCCAGCAATATGCTGTAAGGATTTTTTACTTTTGACATAAGTTTAACAAACCATGTCCAAAACACTTTGAAGTGACTTTGCCATGTTGCCCTAATATCTCCTCAGTTCGTGACACCACTCCAAACATAACACTGAAGATACTTCCACGTAAACCAAATCATTAGTTAAGTAAATGTTGTCCTACTCCAAGAATATTTGCGTGCGTTACTGCTTACTTTTTGTAGTCGCTACTTGATAAATTCTGGTAGCTGTCACATAAAGCACGTACAAAATATTTTTATTTACCTACTTAAAACCTGTTGAATGAGATCACACGATAACGCCGGGTTTATGGAGACTCTAGCCTCGCTACAGAAATTAACGTCCGTGTAAAGTTATGTCGTCGGGCGGCGAGCGGTTGTCACTCATGCTCCATCAACTGCTGGGAAATGTCGTGGTATGACGGCGGGTCAACCACATGTACGCGACGTGACACTATGTCATATCCCTGTCTCACTTTTCTGGACCACCTTCCGCCAGTCAGACAAAGACGAACTTCAAACTCGACTCGCGTTTCTAAGAATGCACCGCTTAGTTATCTGCGTAAACGGGGGCCCGTATCAGACAGGTTGTCGCTAATAGGCGTTTTACTTGGAACATATGAGGTTTTATGTCTTCGTGTGTGTCCCAGCTTTAGGACACGTGTCAGTCTGTGTCAGCCGTCAAGTCGGCGGCTGCGTGTTGACTCTGGCGCATCTAGCTGCGAGCTCGCCAACGAAAACAATCGATCGCGAACCGCTTCTCGATATCTGACCGTTCGAAAAATAATTTAATTATAGATCGACTAAGTGCATCAACCTTTGCTTTTCAGATTCGCCGAGGATCCGATGAGGAGACACCGTCCTTCGCCACCGCGTGAGCCGCCAGTGCGACAGATCGTGCCCGTGTAGTGAATGGAATCCGAAGTGTTATTGTGGTGATCGAACGGTGATAGTGTCGGCCCGAGCGGCCGAGAAGCTGCGACGGAAGATACGGACGCGAGCCGCGCGGGCGGCGGGCCCGCGATGAGCGCCAACAACTGCGACAGCATGGCGTACTTCAGCAATGCGTACATGCCGGACATGCGGAACGGCGGCAGCCACGAGCACCAGCAGGCGCACGCGCACTACGGCGCCGTGCCGCAGCAGCACGAGATGGACGGCTGCGACCCTCAACTGCGGCCGGCGCAACACCACTACACCGCGCAACCAGCGCCCGGCATGCCTTACCCGAGGTTTCCACCCTACGACCGACTAGGCTACTACCAACAGATGGAGCAGAACGGCTACCGGCCGGATAGTCCATCTCAAATGGGTCACATGGGTCCTAAAGGCGACGGATACGGTCCGAACGGGCACCAACCGCCGACGCCGGCGGTGTATACATCTTGTAAGCTGCAGGCGGCGGCGGCGACGGCGGGCGGGGTACCGGGCAGTCCGCCGCTGGAGCAGGCGCAACAAATGCCCCACCATATGCACCCCCAGCAACATATGGTGCAACACGGGGTGCATCAGCAACACCTCATGTACCCCGTGGACGACATGCAGCACCAGACGCAAATGCCGCCCATGCACCAGCAGCCCATGCACGCCCAACAGCCGCCCCCACAGCAGCCTCCGCCCAATACCAACGCCTCGCTGCCCAGTCCACTCTACCCCTGGATGAGAAGTCAATTTGGTATGTTCCATACTATTTTGTTTGTTCATGTTCTTAACACTGTCATAAACTTATTCGATAGCTTGGACAGGATTTTAGTTGCGTAAGTCAATGAAAGGATAATTTCATCAAAATTGAATGTTGAAAATCAAAAAGTCGCCTTGTGTTGCACGCGTTTTACCGAGAAATTAGAGAACTGAACTTATAGTGAGATTATAGAGAGAATATAGACTACCTACGAGTATAAGTAGTAATTTGACTGTCATACTGTTGCAACGGAGGTGTAATTTTGAAAATTACCGTACCGATTTACCTCAACATTTTGTAACCACGGCTACGACAAGATCCTGCAACTATTCAACCGACATAGCGATAGGTTTTAAACTGAGGTTTTAAACAATAACGAGACACAAGAATAGTTCGAAGAAGCAGCGACAGGTGGTTACTAAAAATTTAAAAGTAAAAGCGAATTCCGGTGGCGTTTAATACAATTAGTTTTGCACAATGTACAGGTAGCAAAAATGGTTTGCAAGTTGGAAGACAAATTTCGCTCCCCGCGCGCATTGACGTGAAACAATAAGTGCCAGAAACAATACCGCCGGTTCCGGGATTATGTTTTATGGGTCGAACTGGTATTCAAAAGGAATTTCACTTTTCATGAAATTTACAACTCGGGGAGTACAAAAGGCTCACCTTCTGTTTAGCTGGATGACGGCACGAACAATGCGCCCTCGAGTTGCGCTACCGTCTCCTACTGTTTTTGAATTTGTCTGAGAACTGATTTATGGTAGACTCGCCTGATTTAGGGATTCTATTGTAATTGGCGAGGTCATTGAAATTGCGGAGTTTGGAGACTTTTGCAGTTGCCAATTTAGTTTTGCTAGTACGCCGGCCGCGAGCTTAACGTTTTTGGAGTATGTTAATAATTAGAACTAAAATGTTTGTCTGAATCCGTTTCTTTCGCTTGATTGACTAAAATGTGAAAAACGTGAAAGTGCTTACCTTGAATTGAAAGTGTGATCTGTCATCAAGTTTAATTCTTTTAATTGCTGTGGAAGTATACGTAAGAGTTATTTTTAATGATACATAGAGCTATTTTCTTGATCCATGTAAGTTTGTATCGGTTTTTCATTAATTTTGAAGAATATTTATCCTTACTTAAGTATTCTTGGGTGCATTGCATTGGGTTTGGAAATAATCTGTGTCGCATTTTGTATTGTATTGTAACTCTTTTATGTACATAAAACATATGAAAATTGCAGTTAACAAGAGAAAGAGACGTAAAAAGGCAAACTCATCCCTTAAAGGGATCTCTACCAGTTAACCTTTGAACGATTGAAAGGACAACAAAAACAAGAGTAGGCGCTACAATGGAAAGATAAAAGAACCGAAAATTTTGACACTGCTGCTCAGTTACGAATATCGCTATAACTATAATATAATAACCTATAATTTGAATTAACTATAGCAATTTACGCCAACGATGAAGTTCTGTACCCACTTCGGCTTCATAATCAAATTAACCACCAAACATAGTACCTATGTATTGTATATAGCTGATCAGTGATCACTTAAAAAAAGGATATATTTTTCGAAATTTTACATTACCACAGCTAATGTACATTTTTATATATCAATTTTATCACTAGACTAAATATGTGTCAATGCTGGACATAGGCCTCTTTTCAGAAAAAGATGGTTTGGAATGTAGTTTCCACACAAGCCCAATGAAGATTTTGAACTTCACACATAATACTATAGAATTGTTTCGCAAGTGCATTCTATACGATTTTCCATCACTGAAAATCTCATGGCCTAATTATAATTGTAATTTCGATCATAAGTTCTGGAAAACGCAGGTGTGTGACCCTGCATGGGCTTGAAATCCCGATCCTCTGTTTGATAGGTCATAGGTTAAACCACGACTTTTTTATCATATTGACTTATTTTAGCACCTGTTTATAGTTTATGTGCCAATCAGACACTTCTTAGAGCCAGCAGTGGTTGCCAGTGTGTTATTTAAATTTAATGTTGATGAGGCATAGATAGATTATGATTGTCTTCTACGACGTTGAGACATGATAGCGAGAATAAATCTCCTGGTGTTGGATGAGGAACAAATTGTGCTGCAACAATGTAGCTTTCTTCGATAATTCAACGTAATTTTAGAGCATTTTATGAAAAACGTTTTATAGAAATGTCTTTATGAGTCGCTGTTGCATCAATCTTCATAGAAGCATTTATACTTCTCTGTGGTAATCCCACAAATAGTATATGTATGTGTGTGCTTGATGAACTTAGGTGTACAGATAGCTGGACTCCTGAAATAACATATAGGCTCTTTTCATACAACATGCATAGTTTTCATTCACAAGCACGATGTAAGTTTTTAGAAACCTATGGGAATTTAGTAGAATTTCGGAATTTCATATCTTCACAAACTTTCTTAGTGATAATATTTTATTTGTAGGATAGCATAGGATAATATATGATGGCGCTTATGAAAATTGGGGTTTTGTCTTGGGGTTGCTTTTTTGACTCTCTTTGTTATAACGAATACAGTTGTATGATTTAACTACTGTTCTTCGGTGCAAATTGCAAATCGTCCACTTGAATTGACCATTTTGAATTTGGACCAAAACCAAAAACCATCCAAAGTGCATTTTGTCAAAATATAATTGTGCTGAAAAATATTTACAACCGAATTTATTTTTGTTGTAAAGTAATTAAACCCTTCGTAAATATTGTCCATTATAATGTATGAGCAAAATGAAATAAGCAATAAATGAATGTTGTCTAAATCAAGTAATAACTTGATATGTAGGTAGGCCCAAATTAAATGATTTCGGGTGGAACATATTTACAATTCGTCATATTTCTGAGTGTACATAAATATAAGTGGTCGTTTTCTTTTGGCGTACATCAAATTTGTCTATTTTACCTTGGGACAAGATTTAATTTTCGACTATATTCAAGATGGTCAATTTTCCTTGTTGATGTTTTTCAAATTGTCATTTTTCTGCTTTGACGTATAATTTCGAGTTGTCCATTTTCCATTTGCACTAAATGACAGTAAATCTAATTATGTGAATACCTAGGTACTTATAACTTATTATTATTGCACATTCGTCATCATCATCAGCCGCTGTCCACTGTTGAACAAAGGTCCCCCCTTAGAATGCCACAGTGAATGACAACTTGCCGTTTGCAATCACCGGTTGCCCGCATCTTTCGCGAAGTTGTCGGTGGGAGAACTGACCCTTCGTCTTCCGGTTTGCGGTCGTCACTCGAGGACCTATCCCCCCAACGGTTGTCTGTTATCTGTTTGCACACTGCGAGCTCGTATTGTTTTAAATTGGTTATAATATAATCTGATGCAGATAGTTGATGATAGAGTTACCTTCATAGATACTTACGCACTTGTACATTTTATATACATTTAATTAAAAATGGGAGTAGACATCATTACAGGTAATGGTGCTCTTCTAAATTATTTATTTATTTCAATTTGCAATAACGACATGGTAATTCTTAATAACGCGAGATGAGGCAGATCAATCAGTCTTAACAAGTAACCGTTTAACCGTCTTTTAACTAGCAGATAACCACTAGATCATTAACGTATGAAAGATGGGTTCCACTTAGAACCCACGGTAGCAAACACTTGCACTTACCAATCTCTCGTTAGCTCACGTTATCTACTTGAAACCATTCGATCATTTATCTTCGAAAAATCGGTTGCCATCTTTAAAAATCCGACCAATGGCAACTCTCGTGTGGCTTTTAAAAATAGATTTGCCGTCTCGTTTGAAGCGGATGAATCATTAATCATCTGAACAGCGTATCCTATAGCCATTAATAATGAGATTCCATGTTTTAGGCGTTTGTTTCTTTCTTGGTTTTTATTTAATTTTAAATGAAAGTTGCGAATGGTATGTTATGTATAAAAAGTTTGGGTTCCAAATTTAAAACAGCTTTTGAGCCAATTTTTTTAAATCTAAACTAGTTGTTGCCTGAATCCCGCGGAACTTTGCACCTTCATGGGATAAAAAGTAGCTTATGACTATGATATAGCTTTCTGTGAGGGAATTTTTGAATTCTATTCATTAGTAAGTACCTACCAGAAATTTTAAGCAAACAGACAGTAAGTCTAAAATGTGTTAGCATTTTTGTGAGCTTTCTGATAGTTAAATCTGTTTGGCGTGTGGAAGACAGTGGTTTTTTGTACGAAAGCACATAAGTACTTACCAACACCAACGCACTGACGTAGCTTTCTTGCACGTGTAGTAAACTAGTAACGAAGCAAGGTTAAAAGCTCCTAGTTCTTATATTCTTAGAACTATGTGTAGTAAAGATAAGTTACATGTAAGGTGACCCGGGGCTATTGTAGTTGGGGGGATATTGTATTTGAGCCGTCTGACGGCGTCCTTACGACGCCATGTTCACCATGTTCATGTGTGTTGTGTGAAGACAGTCTTCTGCCGAACACAACGTTAAATGGCCGAGAAGAACATGGTGTCGTAACGACGCCATCAGACGGCTCAGATACAATATCCCCCCAGCTACAATAGTCCCGGGTCACGTTACTAAAAAATAATTTACTTCATCTTTTGACTTTATTATTCTTTAACCAATCCCGAAGTCGTTCCTCATCTCCTGCCAAAGCCTTTCTATTCATCGTTACCTTCACGCCTTTACCCAAAACAACACCCTTGCCAATGATGTATACCGTGCCTAACGGCGCAGAAAGATAGACTTACCTAGTCCGAGGTAGGCCGAGATAAGTCGCCGCGAATCGAGGTGGAAATGGAAATATAATGGGTCCCCCCACCCCCCCTTAGGTCGCGCACACAATGGTGGATAGACGACTTGTTACATTTCATTGTACAGTTATCAGCCCAAGGCTTTTGTGAGCACCCGATGATTGAATACGAGAATTTGTTTCGGTGCCTGCTTCTGATTTCGGCCGTTTGCGCTGAAAGAGCGCTGTTGAATAGGCGTATGTATGGGCGTATTTGTTTTGCTGTGGGTGAATTGTTTCAAATGCGGTTAGGGCTACAAATTTTCTAGTCAAATTTCGACCAATTTTTATTTTGCGAGACAAGGCCAATCTTCTCTTTATTTATTTATGAAAAAAATAACACAGGAATAAATTGATCAACTGATGGTTACTGTCGCAAACATAACAGTATTGTACGGATACTAGTATATTAAAATGTTTTTTTTGTAAACGTTACCAGCTGACGTGCCTGCAAAATACCTCCTATTAGTGCTATGTTTGATGAGTATCACCGCCTATGGACACCGGCAATGCTGAAGGACTGTAGCTGCGTCTCCAGCCTAAATTACTAAAATAACAATACCTCAAGTGCCATAAATTCGTCCACACCTCACATGTAGGCGAGGTACTTACCATTTCTTTTGATTTATTAAATCTGCAATTAAGTAGGCGATAACTTGGTACATTTATTTTACATCCTACTCCCTAGTCCTGATCGGATTTGGATGATATCTGTTGCGATAGCTGTATGTATGGAATAATACGAATACATAGGTTATTTTTTTATCCCGAAATCCTAACAAAATTCCAAATTTCTTACAGCTAGGAGTAGAGGCATTAAAAGCACGGATCTTTTTATGCAGCTTTATTGAAATTCACGTTTTAATTTTTGGAAATTCCCACGGGAGTTTTTGTGAAATTCCGGAATATCAATAATTCAACTGGTTTGCGCGTGCGAAGCCGCGGGTAGTTGAATATAAAACTGCAATAATTCAGATGAAATTTAAAAATAACTTTTAATTTCGTAGATAATTCAAATTAAATTAGTCACTAAATAATATACAGAGTCACTAAATAGTATTATAAGTAGTCTTATCACTATCTTCATTTTCCTTTTACAGAACCTACCGATTTTCTCTCAAGTAATCGTGACGTCACCCATTGTCAGCATGGTGGATCGATTATCGAACAATGTCGATAAATGCACCAATAGATTGGATCCGAAGTCCTTTGTGCCGTATCAATGTCCCCAACGCCATTCTTCTTTAACTGATATTCATCCTGAAATAAGAATTTCAGATTGAGTTGGCACCGTTTCCGATGTAGGTTGACTTTATACGATATCCGTATACTGATGTATGTATGTTGATATTGTTGATCAACGATTATATTCAATGCATACTAGCTATTCCCCGTAGCTTTCATCTATACAGATACGTCCCTCGGGAATTTTGTGCTTTGCTGGGATGAAGTAGTCTTAATTAATCAGGGATGCCTTTCTAGTCATGACATTATTTTTAGAATAGGGATGTTGACACCATTAAATAATTCGAAGACACGACTCCAGTAAAAAAAACGCTTTATTTTAGCCCTGAAAACCAGATTAATTTTTGATTAACTGCAAAATTAGATTTTTGTTGCTTTAAAACAAATAAATAGTTAGTTGATTGAGTTGGCGAGCAAGTGACGTCATATGTTGCTATTTCCAATCAAACTCTATAGGAGAATTGTGTTTTGACAGCTCATAAAAAGTACGTCAGTTGATTGGTGGAGTCAACATCCCTATTGGATGGGAAAATTAAAAAAATCTATTCAAAAAGTACCAAAAATTATCCTTTACATATATAAGTATATTATAAGCAAACACTGTTAGTGTGTTTATCTATGTGTACCTGTTTATTTTATTGGTAAAGATATATAAGTAAAAAAACCGGCCAAATAGGGTTCCGTAGCCATTACGAAAAAATTATGTAATATTTTTCTGAGGATTTCGTATTTTTTACGGAATATTCCTAGTTTAGGTATATTTTATACCTTAGGCTGATATTTACTCTTAAACTACTAATAATTCTCAAAAAAACTTAACCGTTATAGTTTTCCTTGTAAGTTTTATATACTTACGACCATCCTGAATTTTTTCAAATTTTTCCACTCGATTTTAATGAAAAAGTGCACTTTAAAGTTTAATATTTTGCAAACAAATCACTGAATCGAAAAATCGTTTTATCAACCCCCTAATGGTTTTAAAAGACCTACCCAACGACACCCCATACTACAAGATTGGATGAGAAAAAAAAATCACCCCCACTTTTTTTACGTCTATGGTACTCTAAAAAAAAAATTATTTTTATTTTTTTACTGTACCATTTTGTCGGCATAGTTAACATATAAATTCGTGCAAAATTACAGCTTTCTAGCATTGATACTCCCTGAGAAAAGACGCGGACGGACAGACAGACAGAAAGACAGACATGGCGAAACTGTAAGGGTTCCGTTTTTGCCATCTTGGCTACGGAACCCTAAAAAGGACAGGTACTACAAAGTGCCTATCGTAAGGTAAGAAATTAAATGGTGCGTGTTAAGTTCCTATTACGCACTGAGCCTGCATAGGAAATATAGACCAAGCGCTCCCAATCTGAGAGGAAAGGTGTTTTGCAGGTGGTAGGACCTTGTGCAAGGTCCGCCCGGATTGGTACCACCATCTTGCTCGCTAAATCCTGCCGTGAAGCAGCAGTGTTTGCACTGTTGTGTTACGCCGTGGAGAGCAAGACAGCCGGTGAAATTACTGGCACTTGAGGTATCCCACCTTAGGCCTAAGGAGACCTAGAGGAGGTTGGCAACGCATCTGCAATCCCCCAGGTGTTGCAGGTGTCTATGGGCGGTGGTGATCTCTTATCAGGAAACCCACTTGCTCGTTTGCCATCCAGTCGAATAAAAAAAAAGGAAGCATACGAATATAATCATTTATGCAAAGTTTCCTCGGCATGAATCTCAAGTTCAAAAACTTAATTAAAATAATTACTCAAACCCCGAAGTAATACTTAAAAAAAAAATATAATTAATTTCATAGAGCGTAAATGTCGTTTCAAATTATAGATTAATTTCTCTCTACCTTATTAGATAGAACCCTCAAACACAGAAGAATCTTGAATGTTTTTATTAAAGTAAGAAACCCCTATTCTCCCCTTGTATTTACACGTGCTATTATTTGCATAACGTTTTTTTTTTCGAGGGGTGGCGGGAGTGACGGATAAAAATATATTTCTAATTCTGTGCGGTACTGACTTTCCGGTTTAGGCGGTGACTTTGACGGATGGCATTTTTGTGCTTTGATATTTTTACCCAGGATAGGCAATTCGGAACGGTTCAGGTATCATGTATTTTCGGTAGTGATTTTTTTCAGGAAGATTATATACTTGTACTATACCAACTATGTTTAAAAGATTTCACTAAGAGAAAACAGGAGTTACAGAGTTCGTAGCAGATACCTAAGGGTTTGGGTATCTATTGGTTGGTCGTTGTCTCGAATCGATGTTGTAGATTGTGTGTTATCTCTGGGCCATTTGTTTTAGTTTTTTTCACCCGACTGCGAAGAAAGAGGGTTATGTGTTTGACGGGTATGTATGTATGTAAGTATGTATGTATGTATGTCTATTCCTATGTCCTCTCGTAACTACTCAACGGCTAAACCGTATTAGCTCCAGTGCCCTTCGTACAGCCGAACATCTTTTATTTCCACATTTGACACTAAATAATAACGTTCCATATGAATCGATTTGAAAATGTCACTCATGTAATAATAATTGATTGACATTTTGGCTGCGCCGTATTCCGACTGAAATCCGACTTTTCCCTGCACTACCCACATCTGTACCTCTGGTATGTGATCCTGTTTAATTATGGGTACCTATGAGATGTACTGTTCAAGATCCAGTTTCACATTTTAGGAATCTTTAGTCATAGAACGATTAAAAAATGTCGTGTAAAGTAAAAATTTTTCAACAGATGCATACATACATAAAATATTAATCGATTTGGATTCCAAACTCTACCTCTTGCGCCCGTAACAACTCTAACTTAGTTTAAAGTTCCGTACTTTATTTACAGATGGCGTTGTAATCAAGTATCAATTCCTTACAAATGTAGTACCTACCTAGAGATAAATGGCCATAATGTAAATACATAATATACGTAATTATGCTCGCATTTTGCAATACCATGTAACTTTAAAGTGTTCAATTTTAACCACATTAAGCGGCTGCTCTATAATTTCCATTAAAAATAAGATCGACTTATGTGCCGACAAAAACTAAAGTAGATTACATGGGTAAAAAATGGGGTAAAAAAGATTGGGAGCTTATTAAAAAACCATTACGTTCTTATAATTATCTACGCACACCCACATTCATATCCACCAACCCCATTAATACACGTCGGCCGCAGCCACTCACACATACACACTCACGTCATACAGGATGTTACTCACACATTGATATGACTCCAGTGGTTCTGAATGTGTTGTGGTTGGAGTTGCCAGTTTTTTAACATTTACCAAATTTAAAGATTTTTAAAATCTTTTTAATTTGATTGATAAAGTTGAATACAGCCCACCATAGCAATTTGGCCTATGGATTATCAAGCAAATAGTCGTTATTTCGAGGCTCGAAATAGTCGTGGATTGATCTTTTTGAGTTCTTAGTCCGCTGAAATGCATACCTAGAATATGATAGTATAGTCAGGCGCAGTTACATCTATGTTACGGCGAAGAGCCCAGAAAGTACTAACTTATCGTCGATGATAGACAAATTTATACAATCAGTGTCACAGTACAAAAAAGGAGCAGGATTCCGTCTCGGCAGCGTCCTTGATATAAATACCTACGCCGGCTCGGTACACAAACGCGCGACAGGGCTGCCTACTCTACTATGTAAATGTCACTCTTCAGTTATGTATTTGATTTGATAATGTCACATGAAATTAAAGGATTGAGAGAGGTTTAAAGATGGACTAAGTAGTGTTTAACAAAAAATAATTTTAAGTTACTTTAATAAACCGCAAAACGTACTATGTTTTAAACGGTTTTATATATTTGGCTTCATCACTACTTATATTTGATACCTACAAATTAGCTGCGGAGAAGTATTTGCGCCTCTTCTGGGATGTGCGAAAATCTTTACTGTTGAATTTAAGAGTATAAAAAATTCGCATTCTGATAAATAACTTCACCTACCTACGTTTTTTTTTATTCGACTGGATAGCAAACGAAAAATTGGGTCTCCTGATGGTAAGAGATCACCACCGCCCATAGACACCAAGGGATTGCAGATGCGTTGCCAACTTAGAGGCCTAAGATAGGATACCTCAAGTGTCAGTAATTTCACCGGCTGTCTTACTCTCCACGCCGAAACACAACAGTGCAAGCACTTCTGCTTCACGGCAGGATTAGCGAGCAGGATGGTGGTAGCAATCCGGGTGGACCTTGCACAAGGTCCTACCACCTGCGTATTTTTGCTGCACGTTTTTGTTGAAATGAAATGGTTTATTTGCTAGATAATGGGTTGGATGTAATGTTACAAAATATATTTTTGAGTGCGCCAATACCTGCTTATATTAGATGTATTTAGACATTCGTACACCAAACAATACTGTTTATATCGTTGTGACATATTAAGATACGTAATAAATGCGCGTGAGTCCGTACGTAACCGCGGAGCACTCGCGACTGATGGTTGCTGAGGTATGCTGAGAATTCGTGGCGCGTAGGTATAACTCGCGTTCCGGCCGTTTGTATGAAGACGGTTTACTGCTCCTTTTTTGTAATGTGTGAGTGTACTTCATTGTAGTATAATCGGTACAGTACAGTGTACCCAGTTAATAATAATCATTAATTGATATTTTGGCAAAGCAACTATAATATAATCAATAACTCAGTCATTTACGTATAATTTGCGATTACAACTAAGTATCAGAACACTATAAAATTCTAATGAAATAATTAAACCCGTGCCACTTTGCAACCTATATTTATAGGCTGTTTTTGGTGTATACGTGTTACTGTTGTCATGAATTTGTAGCTATTATAGGTACTCATCTCATCTTAGAACGTACAAGGTTCACAACTCTAAAGCCTCTATAACATTTGATTTCAATTCGCTTAAATCCTTCATTTTGAAGCCGTGACTCCGCCAAGTTTGTCTACAAAAGTTCAAGCCTCTAAATCTCCCAGCGCGAAGTTCAACCTGATTAACTGGCAACATTTACAAAGACTAGCTATCTCGCTCGAGGCGCTAGCTGTCCCCGTCTCGAGGTAAGGTTAACTCAGCGGACATTAATTAAACGTTGGGATAGAACGCCAATCAAAGTTTGACCGCCACTAAGCCGCCGAAGCCGAACTTATTATGTGGCATTTAAATTCCATTTTCTTACTTACCATAACGAATTGAAACACCTACACTGTGTCTTAACATTTATCCGAAATAATGGTTGGATTAGTTTGACTGTAGGTACATCAGATGCAAGGGTTTTTCATTGGAACTTGATTCAAATGCCGTTCATTTTGAATACAGGCCAATGTATGCAAATATTTGGCAACCACAATTAAAACACCCTGAAACGTCTAGTGAATGGAATGACACATTTTATATAATAAATAGATACTAATCGATATTTCGATGAGAACTGAATTGAACTAAACATGTAGTAAAGTAAGAATAAAATAGTTAATTACAACTACTTCTTGTATAATATTTTTCTGAACTCTTGTTTGCTCTTGATGCTTAGGTATATCATATTGCCCATGATTTAAAAAAAATCCGCAGTAGTGGAAGATACAAAAGCCTAAAAAGACGATCATGATTAATCAAGATGTCACGCAACCGCTACTAGAACGCATAGCTATAATTGTAGGTACTCGTCCTAGTAAATTACTTTAATAGATATTGAAATTTAATTCCATCATCACATGAAACTCATTAATGCCATTAAGCCGGTCCGCGTCATTAGACGAACAAAAAGCGACGCATCATGCGTGCACATGTGCGTTAGCACATAAATCATAAACATATTCATATATACGTATAGACTAGCCACGTCGATAGAGGAGCGGAAAAAAGGCGCCCCCTTCCTGTACGGTATCACACATGACCGGCCTGTCTATCTGCCAGACCCGTGTCAAATATTCTCTGGAGCGGAGACCGCCCGCCCCCAGCTCTGGGGGAGGCCCCAGGGGCTCTCTGTCCCGTGGCGAAGCTCATCTTGGAGCCCTAATGCGTTCCAAGCTCGGCATTACGCTGAGATGAATTTTTAGGCACCTAGTTTACTAAGTTTTTGTTTGGAACGTGATCTTGATCTGTCATTGTTTTTTTTTCTCAAAAGAATTGTATAGTTTCATTGCTTATTGGAGTATTTGTTAATGTTTAAGGCTAAATATGTTTTGAAAAATTATGGAATTTGCAAGCAGCGCTTACTTTTTACGCGTACACGAAGAATAATGATTTGTTTTGCGTAAATAAACTAGACATAAGTAAGCAGCAAAAAAACTCAGAAGAAATAGAGTCATTGATATAAATAGTAATTGGTTATTTTTGTAAAACATCATGAAATTTCCAAAGGAAAGCTTACGATTATACATATTCTTCTTAATAATAATAACGTTGGGTCTAATCTAGATATCAATATAGATACGCTACGCCGCGCCATATCAGCAGGAGTGTTTTTGATTGAATATTTTCTTTTTCATTAAGATTTTCACTTTCACGGCGGGCGTTGAAAAATCGCCTTCGCCGGCACCTTTCATAACTTTTCACTTCGTGATCCGACGCAATTATTCACCTTCCATCGCCTTTTCAAATATTCATTCGTGCTTTTCCCGCTGCAAATTATAGTAATGGTCGAACAAAACAGGTAATTAGTCGGCCAGCCGCCCACCTTCGTGTGGGCTCATTTCTGTAAGAGCTCATTTCTGTAAGGATCATTCGACAGTTTTTTTCACGTTTCGATGAGTTCATGAATTATGGATTTCATTTGAGTAATAGTTTTGGAGTGGCTCACTATATCTACTAAATTCGATTACGTTGATTGTCGTAGTAGATGTCTTGATTAAACATTTTAGACATGTTTTTGATAAAACTTTGTAGAAGTGTCATAAAAATCATCGTTGAATCTGAAACTATCTAAAAGTAAATAAAGAAAATTACTTGGGCAAGATGGTCAAACGAGGCGTGTTGCAGTAAACTAGTTTTGTTAGATGAACATCTGATTTGGCTACCATAGTAGTTTTTATTTTTTAATTATTTATAATTATTTACATTAATTATATTTGTTACGTTATGGTAGACCATGATTGCCTTTAATAATCCATCTAAATGCATCAAAATATCGGGAGCTCATCAAAGATAATCATGACTTACATCCCGTAACAAATATAATTTTGGCTACCATAGCCACTACATCGATTAAAACTGCGTAGCGATTGAACATTTAGCCAAGTCCAGGAGTGAGCGATGTCACACATTAGAGGATTGTTTAGCGGCAGCGCCGACGCAGCGACAGGCGGAGCTGCGCTCACAAAGCTCAGCCTAACAAAGACGTCACCGTCCGTGCCCGCGACGTCGAGTTATGGCACCCATTGTGAGCAACAATGCCCAACAAACGAGTTTGTATAAGCTATTAGGTACGCGCATTAATATATATTTTTTGTTCGCCCGAAAATTTAGCATTCCATTACCAGGGAGAGAAATGAAATGCCCGCCGCATGAATTATATTAAAATATATTTGAATATTTCATTTGACACCTTTTTTGCGGGCGGAATTTCGTTCAATCCCCGACTGGGCTCGCGTAATTTTTGGCGTATACGAAATTTACGCTGAATAACATTCCATTTCGCAACACGACGCGAATCAGTGTCGGCGGCTGAGAGTGATGTCTTTGTGCTCGGTGACGGGGTATTCATTATTTTTCTGCCAACAGTCCTGATTTAGCTATTATTTTGACGTATGCAAATACAGAAAACGTTTTTTTGCTCAATTTATTACAAATACCTAGTGCTGACAAAATAACTTACCAAGTAACTGATGAAATGTACTGAAATTTTTCAGTGGTTATACAAATCCTCAAAAAATAAAACAGGTCGAAGGCTGCACGCCTTTTTTGACACACTGATGACAGTTTTGATCTTCAGAGAATCGTGTAATAGGCCGATTTGATCGAGTACAACATGTTATGATGCCGTTTTTAATGTAGGTACTTGTATCAATCAGAATATGAACCCAATCATAAGACGTTTAGTACAGAACTAGCCCAAGCTACGAAGAAGCAAACATATTTATTTGTTTTATCATTTCCACCTATTCCCATTAGTTCCTACCATACCAACGCGGTCAATGTCTGCCTATCTTTTAAAGTTACTTCAAAACTTTCAATAAAAAATATACATATTTGAGGTTAAATCATTTGCATTTTTTTTCTATCTTCTAGTTCTCCCAAAATCCCTTGCTTAAAATTCGTTCAACTCAATCCATTCACTAGTTTCGAAGCAAATTGGCTGAGACAGACAGACACCTGAGAGATTCTATTAAGGGATCTGTTGTGCCTTTTAAATTCTGAAACCTTTAAAAATATTCTAAACAAAATGCTATACTCAACAACGAAGATAAATCAGTAAAGATACGAGTCTGTTTCAATCAATAAACTTTACTGCAATCATTTTGCATCATTTTAACGCAAATTTAAACCACTCACCAGTTTAATATCGGCATCACTTTAATTTCAAAGTTAGTTCTTAATATTATTTTTTTAAATTGATCTACAAGTACAAAACGGGTCGAGTGGACTTAATTAAGTACCAATGAAAATACTTCCGACCACATTAATGAGTCCACAAATAATTACTGAATACTTAGACTCAATTTTCAGTAGGTAAAAACATGTAATTCAATGATCATTCCACCTTTTTTGAATTTGTCATGTAACATGTTCGTAACCCGACACATGGAGGAGACACCCCAGAAGATTCATTTTCAACTTTATTTCTTTCGAGTTAAGATATAGTGTTATAGCTGGATGTGGCTGTGTTTCGTTTTTCTTCATTACTCATGAAATGTATAAATGTTATTATAATTATAGTGTTGCGTGTTTTGCCATCCATCGTATTTGGGCTGATGTTATCAGTGTGGTGCTCACAAATTGTTTTAGTTTGTAGGGTCGCCATAGTTTTTTGGCGCGTAACTTTGGCTCGAATGTGTACTACGCTTTATATTTAGGCAATGTTATGTCAATTGCCAAATCGACACATCTTTGTTTTCGTCGTTAACAAATTATGATTAACTGAATGAAACAAATTAATAATATAAGACGTTGGGTTAAGTGTGTCTTTTTTATTTTAATGTTTTGTAAGTTATCTTTATTTATAATTATAAATCATGCAATCTTGTACAAAGTTTTGAATTCTGTGACATTTTACATATCAAAACTGATACAAATCGAATAAGATAAACTTATACACCGTTTGCTGTAGCCACCTAGGAAGTACTTATACAGTTCAACGATTAAAAATGTACTGAAATTTATTCTATAGATTAAAAACTATAAGATAAATGAAGTCACCGTGGCCACCGACGTAACTAAATGGCATCGACCTTAAAATGAAAGCAATTAAAAGTCGGCCTTAGAGATCCCTAAAAATCAAATGTCAAATTTTGTAAAAAAAAAAACATATAGCTCCATGATTAGGAAGCAAGCTGATTTGGTTTATCCTACAATTTTTTTTTTTATTTGATTGGATGGCAAACGAGCAAATGGGTCTCCTGATGGTAAGAGATCACCACCGCCCATAAACATCTGCAACACCAGGGGTATTGCAGACGCGTTGCCAACCTAGAGGCCTAAGATGGGATACCTCACGTGCCAGTAATTTCACCGGCTGTCTTACTCTCCACGCCGAAACACAACAGTGCAAGCACTGCTGCTTCAAGCATCAAGATGGTGGTAGCAATCCGGGCGGACCTTGCACAAGGTCCTACCACCTGCAATAATCACAATTCAGTCATAGAGCAGTTGAAATTTTTAAGTTCCGCGTTAGTTATAGTCGAGAGAACATTTTGAACAATCACTAACTTAAACGTCAGGAGAACCTATGGCAAACGTAGTAACAGAACGGTGACACCACTAACGGAACCGCGCCCTACAATAATCCCTTGGTTCTCCAGATAATGCATTATCAATTAAAAGGTACAACACACCGACCTCCAATGCGGCCGAAATGTCGGAAACCAGCAATTTTATTTATGACGTGCAGGCGTTTAAGAGAAATTGCATTAATCTGAATACCAGTTTGATATCATGTACGATGTTGCAATACACTGAGTGGCCACAACCATGCTAAACAGCCTAAAACACAGTAACTGCAGTTGAGACAGTGTAGCTTATTTCTCTCCGCATAAGGTATTCATTCGTTTGTGGCGAATGTGGTTGATGCGATGATTTTGTTCTATGGAAAATGTATGAAATTGTAGGACATGAATTATTGATTGTCGATATCGCTTCAAGCTGTCGGTGTATTTTTTCGTGTTCCTCGGGCGCAGAGCTGCAACGAATTAAATTAAAAGCTCTTTTCACTTGTCATCCCTTGATGAATTTGGTATTTAGGCTCGCTCGATACACGTACACGTATTTTAATGGCTCGTGGAATATGTGGTTGAATATGATTTTCGACTTATGAATTCAAATAAAAAAGCTTCATACCTACGTATACATAAGTGTACGGGTAATATGCCTTTAAAGACCTCTTAACATTATTTTAATCATTTTTTTATATTGTGTACTTGAATATCTATAACCACAACAATTAGGGATTATGTTTTAGGTCAGGATTATTTACGTTACAAATGTTATAATACAGTTCAATGATATACAATGACTTCATTAAACTTTCACATAGTAAGTTTTACCAAAAACAGGTACTAGGTGTCTAGAAAGCTCACAGCTACAAAGGGACAGTTCACAAGAGAATTGGAATTTATTATAAACATTATAATTTTGTAGCACCCAGTAACGTGGATTGATGTAATTTATTTAAGCATAATATGACACGGTTTGACCAAATAAAAGTTTTGGGACTTTGCTCAGGTTTTATCTTTTTTAAGAAGTTTCGCCCTCAAAACTATCACAGCCACGTTTCGTTCAATTCAAAATTTAATCCCTCACAGCGTCTTGATAAATAAGGGCTTGTTATCAGACCTCTTTTTTGACCCTCAGCCATTCAATGCATAGGGTTCTGTAATCAGTACAAATGTGATCCGCGATAGTAGCGCTAAAACCGCTCAATATTGACAACTTACTTTCTCAACCTCATATCTGCATGAGTCATGTAGTTACAAAAGCAACACTATAGGGTTAATCATAAGGAGGTTTTTCGTAACTTCGTCATTGATGCAGATATGAGTTTGAGAAAGTAGAAAGTCAATATTTTAGCGCGTTCAATCCAGACAAATGAATGCTGACCTTAGGTGCCTGGGAACGTTACCAGTTTAAAGAGACGTGTATTTTAAGACTAATTTTACTCCGTGGCTTTGCTCTTATACGAGTAAAAATATTGACTAACCTTTCTTTTCTCCTGTAAAAAAATTTAAAAATCACTTCTCAGTTTCTTCTTAGTCTTCTTTCTTACTTTCTAATCAGTTCATAGTTCCATAATCCTCAAAGAACACGTTTTTTCAAGTGTCTATCATTGTTTTGGATAGTTAGCTGTAAATTGTGTTTCAGTCAGTCAGCTGTCACGTTACCTACTCGTAGGTAAAGTTGTAAGTAGTTTACGTTAAAATGGAAAAGATTCATTGGGTTTGCAATCTGAAAATTACCTTCAACTTTAGACTTGAACATAAAATTAATTATGTCAGTAAGAGGAGGAAGGAAACGAAAGGATGTTCGACATTGCAACGAAATTTAAACAAGGAAAATATGTATCATATGGTGAGACAAGTATTTGAAAATATATAACGTTACACCCAAGTGCATATTAATGAAAATATGCATTAGAGACTATTTCATTTTTTTTAAGAGCTTTAGTAGATTTTTAAAGCCACGAAAAAATAAGTGACTAAATGTAACATCACTTCCAAAGTTATCTTTACCAATGTAAATTGTTTCTTAACGTTTCCGCAGCCTCGAGCCATTCTTTAAAAGACCAAACAAACTTCAGACAATCGTCGACATCCACAAAACATCCATAAATAAGTCCCCATTATTTCTATCACGTTTCCCAAGATTTTCACTTCGTGCAAAATGCCCAAAAAACTTCGTATTGTTTCCTTGGTCCGTGCAAAGTTCTCGAACGTCCACGGACTCTGTCGTGAAAGTGGCCCCCGATTTTGTTGCCCCCCTTCCCCACCCCTCGCATGATTTATGTACGCTCGACACATGCAGCGCTGCGTCCAAAGCTTCTAAAGCTGCGATCATGTGTTCAGACGGACGGGCCAGACGTGGCAGTTTGAACGCTTGTTTTTCGGACAATTTAATTTAATTTTGTAGTTTCATATTTAACTTCTTATTATCTTACATTCTGGGTGACGTAGGTAAATTAACGTTTATTTTGATTCATGGGTAAACTAAGGTATTTTTAACATGAATATAGGTAATAAACATGCTTGTCTAATGACTCAATCGACAACTTAGAGCACGACAAAAAATACTTAAACTTGGCAACAATTTTGTAGAATTAAGTTAATTTTAGTCCATTTTGCGTATGATGATGATGATGATCATATACTTAAACACGATTTCCTGGAGCGGAATGAAACTTTATAGATATTTTTTTATCTTAAATAAGTAGCATCAATATAAAAATAACCTAAATACCTACCTATATACCATTTAATTTATGAATCAAGAGACCATATAAATCAAATTACAATACAAACTTATTTTTTATTTTATTAAACTAGCTTAAAATAAACAAAACGACTGCCCTACTTACAAGGCAACATGTTAGGTGATTAAATTGTATCCACTTTTAGTTTGATCTCGGTCTTTAAATGTCCCACGGCCGCATAGTGGTCTCCTCTCGGAATAAGAGGTATTAGACTGTAAACACCACACGTCAAACAGACATCGTAAATCTTATGGTAAATTTCGAATGTAATTTCGCGCATAAATTCTGAAATGAACCTGGAAGCCAAACCACTAAACTACCTGATGCTTGTATTTCATAATCTTTTAAGTAATATTCTAGATATGACTGCGTATATTAAAGTATATCTATCTAAAAATAACAAAACACATTCAAAAGCGAATTGCATTCCTTCTGTGAAAAATGCGAAGATCTTCTGTGTTTGGTAAATACATGACTGGAAGACTAATCAACATTTAAGCTTTAAATTCTTAGGACGTCTTGTGGGCTTTTTAAATCTCGATTTAGAGCTTAAACTGACAGTTCTCGTATGGCTCTGACAGGACTTAAGACCACTTAAATCTAAATTAAAAAAGCCTGCAAGTGGACGTTAATCGTAAAATCGGTTTTTCCAAAGAGAAAATTAGACATTTATAACCATTTTGAAATACCTACCTAATATCATTACGTGTCACCGAACAGTTCCGACGTTTCAACCGCCCGCTCAGTGAGGGCGCGTCCAGAAAACGCTCGTTTGTAAAATTAACGACATAAAGGCGTAAGGGGTTTTCATCATAATTATTTTTTTATTTTTGTTAATTTTTATCCATAACTTTATAAATCATTTTTCGTTTCTAATGTAATAACTTTTGACAAGGTATTATAAAAAAAATCTACTATGAGAAGCATTTTATTAACTACGCTACAAAATTTAAATCAGAAAAGTTAGTAAGGTCATTTGAAATTGAATTCTTTGATAAAGCTCCCAAGAGAAAAGCTAAATTTGAGTACCACGGTTACGACTTTTTACAAAAATATTGTGTGTCTCGTTATTGTGCACGAGCCCTTAATGTTCTTATTACATACGGTTTAAATCTGACGCGGGATCATGTTTTATGCATCCGAGCTAGTGCTACGTATAATGCCGCTGGGATGTAACGAGCATCGATGTAAAATGTCGTAAGTGCTCTTACGACTCTATACAACATTACGTGTTTCTGATTCTCCTTCGGAATATTACCATGCTTATTTGATGTAAAACAGCGTAAGTGCTCTTATAGCTCTATGCCACATAATATCTTTTTACATAGGGTTTTAGAATGTTACTTTAATTTGTCCAATAATGTCTTTATTATTGAAGGAATGCAGACGGATATTTATTTTATCATATTTATTCAAGATCATATTTCCATCTTTCGTATAAATATAAACTCCCATGGTTAGAAATGTACAAAAAAGCATTTATTTCAATACAGTTTTCACAGATCTGTAGCCAACTTTTTATAGTTAAAAGAACAAGAGTTTTATCTGAAATAAATCACGCATCACTTATACTTAATTATGTATTTAGTGTATTAACTTCAGCTTAACGCACAAAAGGTAATAATTGTCTTGTTTAGACTATTACATCTCTTTTGTAGTAAATGTACAATGACAGACAGTGAAAATAACTGACAATAATCGCCTCAATATAAACCTAAACGCTGTCTTTAATAAACGTAGTAAGTATAATACTTCAGCCGCTACTTTCTTATTTTGTTAACTTCAATGAAAACTTAAATTGTGTTGAATGACTTGAATAACATGGTAAAAGCTCATACAGCACACTCGAATGCGACCGCGGGGCGATGAGACTGTTATCAATTCCCCCCGCAACAAGTGGCCTATAATTTTGGATCCGTTGCAGGCGCCTGTAGACACTGGAAGCGAGTCTTTTTGAGCTTTTTAAATTTGAAATGCTCGTAGAAATATAAACAAAGCATATTTACTTATTTTACTTTATTTTAAATGTGACTAGATTCACTGACGTTACCATAACTTGAGCCGTAACTTACAGATACCTATACCAAATAACTGATCAAATATAATAAGAACATAAGATATTTGTAGACCTAATTTTGCTATTCCATACGATCTCGTCATGACCACGCATGGACAAGCTACTTTAGCCAATTAGCTATCTCACGATTTTTTGTAATAATAAATGCAGTATGAAGTATCTCATAAAGTTAATAATAAATGATCAAATATTGGATGTCATAAAAGATTAGGAACGTTAACGTTCGAATTAGTTCGAAATGAAGACGAATACTTTTACAACACAATACAAGTGTATATCAAAAACGAAAGCATGGTACCAAGCCCTTGCGTCAATCAACTTCGATTCGAAATCAAGACTAATGTCCCTGAAAGTACCCTTAGTTAAATTGATATACACGTCCACATCTGTCACGATTTGTCCTAACATTTACAAAACGATGCATTTGTCATCACATCACCCGTTTTTGCTTTTTTTCGCACCATCTTTCTCTGAAGCATTGTCAACAGTAATAATCCCATGTTACTGATTCTACGAACGCTTTCGTGCTTGTCTGTTGAATTTCGCGTGTTGTTAAACCACAGCTTCGACGCACAAGTTTCCAACTTTCAAACTTCAACTATCTGAGTTTTAATAGCCCAAAGATTTATGTTCCATGTTAATGTATAAAATTGGGCTAAGAATGTTGAAGGCAAAAGTTTTTGGTATGTTAATGCCGTTAAATACCAAGTTGATGGAATGATTTCTTAACTTTTAAAATCTAAATGCATGTCCCCGTTTCTTATTAATAAAATCTTAATGACTATTGCCTCATCAATTCATGGCAATTGTTGTATGATAAGCCATAAATTAAGAAAGACGTTTTGTCTTCAACTCAATCAAAGATTTGACCTGTAAATATAAAGGCCTTGCTATATGAAGCGCTTTATTTGTGAACTTTGTCTCATTCATCATTTGAATCTGGTTGCGTTTCGTATTTTTTTTATATACAAATTACTGAGAATCTAAACCGTGTATAATAGGCTTTGCATCTTCCTCGAAGAGTAATGATTACAAAACGAAAAAGGCCCGCGGCGTCTTAAATTATTTTAATTGGCTTCGGTAGCGGATCGCCCGGCTCAAACATGCAGGAGCTGGTTCTGTGACGCTTTTCCTCAATATTGCCAACAAATATACCTCAAAATATACCAGTATTATACTCAGACAGTAATGACAAACTCAAAATCGCACACAACTCACACCCTCACTCACAACTTTTATTCACAGAGGCACTGACTAATACGAGTGAACAGTTAATAAGGCAACATGGCTTGAGGATGATTGCGAAAAATTACTTTTTGATTCAGTTCTACTAATTGGACCAGTTCAACCTAATCGTATTAGATTCTGCGCTGTAAATGTCAAAACTCGATTAGCAATGTAGATTTCTTTTAAGTAGTTACAGCAAAGAGAAATACTCGACAAGCAAAAACAATTAGAAAATTGATAAGCTCAAAACAATTTTCAATTAACTCCGCCGGGAGTGTTCGCTGTTTACAAATAACCACCATTTATCAGAAATGCCTATGCAGTTTTTACCGTCTGGCGCTCGCAGGGCTGCCTCGTATTTTGTAATGAAACAGTTTTCGATTTGAATGTTAATTTCTTTCCGTTTTAACATGTACCTTTATCTGATTTCAGAAAGGAAGCGAGGACGGCAAACGTACACGCGGTACCAGACGCTCGAGCTGGAGAAAGAGTTCCACTTCAACCGGTACCTGACGCGGAGGAGACGGATCGAGATCGCGCATGCGCTCTGCCTCACGGAGCGACAGATCAAGATCTGGTTCCAGAACCGGCGCATGAAGTGGAAGAAGGAGAACAAGACCAAAGGCGAGCCAGGCTCTGGGGATGAGCCCGACAACATGAGTCCGCCGACCTCGCCGCAGTAGGCTCGCCGCGCTCCTCGCTCCCAGTGAACAGATCTCTGTTTCAGATTTGACTAAAGCCATTGAAAAGTTGGTTTTCGGTGTCCATTTAGTTGTAACGTTCAACTTTATGTTTGCTTCGACAAGTGGGTGAATCTGAAACAATCGATCCAGTGACCGCTGTTACTAGAACAGTTTAATTTGTATAAATTGTATGTTGGACTTTTCATGATAATATTACATTATAACTAGTAAGTAACTTAGTGACATCGCATAAAGAGTAATGATAGTGTGATGAAGAGATTTTTGCAGTTGTTAAGTATAAATTTATTTATAGAACAATCTCAATACCAATAATTACCAAAAAAGCAGTGTATATTGTTAGTAAACTGCATCGACATTATGTGATTATAATACATGGATAATTATCATTTTGGTATTATCTTCTCACCATCTGATTGGCTAATAATTGGATTTTTTTTGCAAAGTGCTTGATTGTCTTCATTATTTATTGATCTTTTTGTACAACTTTCTTCAGATGTCTTAGTAGCAAATCTATCCGAGCTTCAAATTATTTACTTCTCACCTCCGTAACTAGGTGTCTAGTAGTTATTCATTTTCGACATCAAGCAATTTGCAAACGATCAAAATCTCAAAATTTCCTCATGATATTGAATCACAAAACCATAAGGACCTCTTATAATTAACCATTGATAAGAAGGCAATTAGTAACGATATTGTTATTATTTAATATATTTGACGTTTATTTCTAATTGCTGTCGAAATGCTAATTTGTAAATACGTACGTAATAATTTGTAGAATTTAAATATTGTACAATTGTTTTAGTGTGAATAATTTTATTGAGATTAATTTGAGACACAACGAGTTGTTCATTTGTTCTTAAGTGGACCGAGTGTGGCTTCTGTGAATCTGTTTCGGTTATATTCTATTCTATACATTTTTTGTAGTTTGAGAA
This sequence comes from Choristoneura fumiferana, assembly GCF_025370935.1. Classification (NCBI taxonomy): domain Eukaryota; kingdom Metazoa; phylum Arthropoda; class Insecta; order Lepidoptera; family Tortricidae; genus Choristoneura; species Choristoneura fumiferana. The sequence continues at coordinate 13,231,503 of NC_133484.1, forward strand.
GGCCAGTTACACGTGCAATGTATACGATTTTCGATAACACCATATACGTAATTAACTGATAATAAACGTAATAAGAAATATTATAATTATTGTAAAATGTCACGATACGAGAACGACGCTGATTGTTTAAAAAAATCTTTACCAGATTTTCAATATAATTTGATAAAAATCTATTGGACGAAATGAATGTTGTGCCATTCGATGGAAAATAATGTAAAAGACATTTCACTCTAGAACACTTCTGGTGCAAAACGCTACTTAATAATTTATAGTAATGAAACAAAAGTTACCTTTGATCGCGTAGCAGAGAATTTGATATTTTTCTTGTTTTGAATCTTATATGGAATTCGTTAGAGCGGAACGTCGTACTTGTACACAGTATACCAAAGTTAGAAGATAAACTGGTGGTTGTTAAATGTTCGTCGTAAAAAGCCTAGAGCTAGCGGTAGACAGGCGATCCATATACAAAGTGTCAAGAACACCTCACTCTAGTAAAAGGTATTTTTATAAAATCATTGCTTTAAGAAACCGATATACGTAAAGAAAAATATCGAACATTGAATATATTTACTCGTAACGATAGTTTTACGTATATTTTAAAATGGAGAGTGATATTCAACAGACGAACTGTTGTCAGGATCAGGTTATACGTGTTTCGTAATAATGTAAACTATTTGTAAATTGATTTTTCACGTAGGTTGTAACTAGTGGGACGTTTTTATTAAGAACTCACTGAGCCGGTTTCATTTATACATATTTTAATTTTGTGCTGTGTTCGTTAAGTAAATATGTAAATTGTAATAATTGTATATTGTCGATATATTATCTGATATTTATTTATTGATTCACTTAATTTAGTTCGCTTTTGTTTACTTCGTTCATCTCTTGAATTGGGTAAAGTTAAGTATTTTAGCTGTCTGGCTGGGGTGGGGTTTTGTTTATTATTTCGACGTTTGCTCAAAAAGATAATTTCGTGTTTATGTTGTAAATTTGTTTCTAGCTGTTTAAGCCTTTGTTCCAAGAGTCTCTGTAAACCTAGAATGTATGTTTGATGATGTTTAACTAAATTAACTTGAATAAGTAACTAATCCAAGTGCAATCTTACAAAAACAAAATTCTAAAATAAATAATCCCTTGCCAGATAGAGGTCTCAATTTCGAATTCGACTTGAAATTTAAGTGACGTAAATTAGTTTAATGAGAAAATTATTATTAAGTTTTGACGTTAGTTGTACTCAGAACTGTCCTACGATTTTCAAAAAAATATTCTTCACTTAGAAAAAAAAACTGAGGTTGAAACGATATTATTTACCTACCAGTTTATGTCCTATTGATTCAAAATTTATGAAATATAACTATAATTAGTAACTTAATAAGGTTAGGTGAGACGATATTGTCATAAATATATAAATACATGAAATTAATAAAGCATAATGATTGTATTAAAGATTTTCATTAACCTTTTCTGATCTTAAACTGTATAATTTGTCAAAATGTAATTATGTGTAGTTATAAAGTTATAAATTACATTTTCTATGTAGAGACCAGATAATTTTTAAACAGATCATTTAAGCAATAAGTGTTAAAAAAAGTTAAACATTGAGAGCAAAAATGTCTCCTGTCGTAGAACAATGTCTTTACAATTTTTACATTGAGTGGTGTACTTTTTTTTCTTTATGTACATAAGTCGACGCAGTACCTATATTAGATAAACTCAAAACAGTGCTCACCAAACACCAGCCAGCATTATGCTTAATCTAGATAAGTATAAAGTCTTTCCACACGCAGATTGTGCCCCAAGATACCAGCATTATAATACATTTCCCTAACGACAAAATAATGATTTGCGTGATACCAGCACGGTTCCTTCCGTGTCAGTCACGGGTGATTGGTCCCCTCCCACAAATCTCCAAATTACTTTTTTCTGTTTCAACACGAACAGGTTATTTATAAGGCTAGGTGTGGCCCACGTTAATGCATTTTTAATAATCTCTGCACCAATGGATGCTAAAGGCGCTCCATTATTCCCCCTAATGCGATTTTGACAAGTTTCAAATTGAGGCAATTATGGCTTTGCAGCGTTTTAAATGGCACTATGTGTTTCCACGGATGTTCCACTGATGTCTGTCTAAATGATGCTCCGGATGTCGTTTTCATTTTTTTGATTTTTGCATCGAGGTTTTGTATATTGAAACTTTTGACATTCTGGTCTCAATTCCACAATGAAGTGAATAGGATAAAAACACTCCTGACTAGTTACATTTTTATTGGTACCTAAAATCAGTGGGTTTGACTCATCATTATTTGTCATTTATAAAAATAATTGTATCAAAAATTATGCCGACTTAAAACGATTGTAAGTAGATACAATACCTAGTTAGACTATTATCAGACCTTGATGTTTGATCTATTTTTGCTTCCATACAGACCCAACTAGTTTACCGTCTATCATTTGTTTTTGTAACCATTACTTGACGACCTTAGTTGTCTCTGCAAATTCTTTGCAAAGAACACTACGGGGTTCACGTTTAGAGGTCTAACTATCTGGTCATAGTCGTGTCCGATGATAAGTGTGATTTATTGAGTCCATTCAATGTGCCATTGCACTTGTCGTAGATTGAGTTCACGGCCACACATTGTACTATGGCGTTATTTTTGTCTATTATTTAGTTAGAATATGGCAATTATTTCTGAACGTCGTTGAACTGGGTTTTTGTTTACAATTTGTTTACACCTATGCTAGCTCATTAGGTAGTTTAGTTATTAAGACAAATGTTAGGTACAAGTTAATAGTTTTTAGTAAGCCTTCCGGTTTCAGACAACAGTTATCTGTCAAAAGTATATCTATAAATAAATACTTGAATAAAATGTTGAATGAAATAAAAGCGAACCGAAGTTAAACATAAATAAGTAGGTACCTAATAATAATTAATATGTGTTTGTAACAATTTCATTAGTAATAGGTACCAAGTAAACAATAAGTTACCAAAAACATAAAAGCTACCTTACTGCTGTTACAAACAAAAAAATATATTTTTCTAAAGTCATATCAATTACGAAAAAATCGATAGCCACATAAACTAAAACAGCTTTAAAACTTGTCGAGATATAGTCATAAATCAGGAACAATTTCTCGTCCGACCTTGCCTCATAATGTTCAATTTTATCGACTGCAATATACCAACGCAATGGTTATATCAGCGCTCCTGTATCGATATAAACACCTCGTAAATTTTACCCTTCCCACTCACACTTCAGAGTTATCCCCGAGTTTGAAAAGGACGAGAAGCTTTGTCTCTTCATTTGGCTCGAATAGTTTATGTGAGTTAAAGCGTTATTTCGATGCATATGGTTATGGACTGTAATGTGCTGTGTTAGAGTTGATTGTCGGTTGGTGTGGATTTTAGTTGCTTTTAAATGGGTCCTTAAATTGCAATAAAACGATTTGTTTAGTGTTTTGAAGCGGCTTTATAGAGGCATCAACGTGGACTTTATGTCTTTATTTATGACGATTTGATTTGATGGCTGTTTATAGAAATCAAGAACATTACGCTTATTCTGATAAAACTTTGCGATTGTGTCAGGAAAATGTAGGTACTTGTCTAATAAGATTTTCACCTGTGCTATTAGAATTACTGTATTTTGGAATTCTGGTCCTCTTGTACCTATGCAATTAAATAATTTTAAAAATATACCTATACATACAATATTAATTCAACCTGCATTCGCTTATAAAAAAACGTCGGCTCCTGTCAAACTAATGTTCGTGAGTACTTCTGTCACTGTACTGGTTATTTTTTGGCTATTCTTGAATTGGAATTTCAAAATTTGGCGCGCAAACAGCTGCCATTTTGTTTAGGGCGTTTCCCCCGCTCGCCCCGCCCCGCCGCCGCCCCACCCTAGTGACAGACACTCGGACGCAGCCCAACTCATTTGTTATATTGTACGGTGTTCCACGCAAGTTTCGGCTGTCAGTGATCAGAGGTTATTATTATTCAAGTAATGGTTTTATTTCATTGAAATCTAATATAAAGCACCTTTTATTAAAACAGCAGACGTTATTGATTCTTGGAATCGATTTTATGAAAATAGTGACATAAATTAATTGCAGCTGGAGCTAGTACAATAAAGGGTATTTTATCAGTACCTAACTATTCTTTTTATGGTAAGTATAACTTTTTTAACGCATTTAAAAGGGGTTTGATTTGAATAAGTAATACGTTGCTTAGTGACCAGTCATTCATAAAACCCGTGTGTTATTTACTTTACATACAAGTTACCTAGTTCAGAATTCTAGTAATTATGTGTGCAGTCTAAGGCCTACTTAGGTCAGCCCAGTAGGTACACATATTTCAATCTTAGATGTTAAAATGTTAACGTAACATATTTAAATGTCGACCAAAACTTGAAATTGGATAGAAAACATTATCTATTTATCAATGAATGCTTTCTAAAATACCCACTCAACTTTAAAACCTAGCAAGTTTCTAACCATAAAAACAATGAAACTATTATTTTTAAAATACAGCCACTATTATTTGTACATTTCTTCATAAACATCGGGTAGAGTATAAAAAGTTCCAACAAAATATACAAGAGAGACTTGTTGCCGCTGGATACACGTCAGGCGTTGCATTTGAAGACGACGTTGATCGGCCTACGACCATCTCCTTCCCATGGACGGGGGCATGCATCACTCTATCTTTATTAATTATTATTTTTCTCAGTTTAACTTCAAATGGAACGATCTTAGGGAGTCGTTACGTCACTACTTAACGACAGGCACGTACTAAGTATACTTACTTATAGTGGTTTGTATAGATATAAAGATTGTATAGATTTATCTATAAAGAATAAGGATTCCTATTTCATATGTATGATGCGGCCTTCCGTGGATAACCAAGGCACATAAATGCTAGATTAGGTATCTAAGTCTTCATTGAAGCCAAAAGGTTCAATCTAGGGTTTTTCCAGCAATATGAAGTTTGATAAGAAAAGGAGCGTAGCGAGAAGGAGTACTTACATATCCAATTAATCAGAGGTAAGTATCTATATGGACTTTGTGTTAGTAAATGTGACAAAGTAAAACAAACTAAGTATTTGTTCTGCTAACACGATATCGGGCATGAATCGGGATGCTACTTAGGTAGCAGAGGAAAAGAAGAGTAGGTAAGAATTTAATAGAAAATAAAATAAACCTAGAACATAGTTGTATGTATTTCCAGGGACGCGGAAAATTATAATCGATGTGTCTCACGACGCAGATGACACCAAAATTTAAAAATGTGAGCTAACTTAGGCAAAGAACTCAATAGTACTTCTGTTATTAAACGTTAAAAGATTTTGGGTGGTACGTAGATGCGTGTCTGAACTTCTTACGGTATAAGTACAGTTAAAAAAGAGCATAATTAGCAGAAGTAGCACAAAAGTGAGAACTAAGAAGATATCTTTTCCAGCTAATCTGGCTGTCGCGAGGGAAATCCTCAATACCTACATAAGTATTAAAGCTACATACCCATACAGTAAGTTCAGTCAAACAAGCTTAATCACGTACCAGGCATTTTCATTTCATAGGTATGGATGGAACGTCAACCTGAGAAACTAATATTCAAACTTATTTTTTAGCTAAAAAATACCTAGTCGTATTTATGTTTTCATGTATGGACTACTGTGCCATGGACCTAATACTTAGTTGGTTATCAACTGTCATAATATACTCAGCGGCACAAAATGTGGCCCCTCTTCATACAAAAATACCGATTCTGCATACATTTCAGGGCCAGATTTTTTGCTGCTCAGTATATTTCAACAAAAATAGATAAATTAACATTCGTCTGAGTCCTAAGTCTTAAGTCCTAAGCCATGTACCTATAATGAGTTCAAATCTTTAGATCAGAATAAAAAGCACATATAAAATTTGCATTCTATAATCAAGTCTCAAATGAAGTTATAATTTTAATGACAGCAATAAGCCCAGTCGGCGAGATCATAGCGCTTTAAAAAAGTCAATTGCCTTTGATACGGCTCTCATTACGTATTGAATCCGGCAATTATATCGTCATCAAGTGGCAGATAATGTGCCTTGGTAATAGCGGCAGGGCGGCGTGCATCGCTCATTGCTATCATCGGGTTGTTTTGAAATTTATTGAAATACACGCATTAACGACGGAGGTGGCGAGATGGTGATAGGTAGTTGTAGAGTGAATTGATTATTTAGGCTGAATTGATATATCTACTAAGGGGATTTTTATCATTTTAAACTACAGATGTGCAAGTTGCGGAAAGTTACCAAAAAGTTGGAAAAGTTCTCGGAATTTTCTGGAAATATTCACAAGAAATACAGCAGTATATGAATATAGCAGCAATGCTAGCTGCTGTGCAGTGCTTGCACTGTTGTGTTTCGACGTGAAGAGACTCATCTGATGGGAAATGATCACCGCTGCCCATGAGTACCAATTACTCAAGTTCTATTCAAAATCATACCTTCCTTCTTCTTTTATGTAAAAAGCAGGTGGTAGAACCTTGTGCAAGGTCCGCCCGGATTGCTACTACCATCTTGCTCGCTAATCCTGCCGTGAAGCAGCAGTGCTTGCACTGTTGTGTTTCGGCGTGGAGAGTAAGACAGCCGGTGAAATTACTGGCACTTGAGGAATCCCATCTTAGGCCTCTAGGTTGGCAACGCATCTGCAATACCACGGGTATTGCAGATGTTTATGGGCGGTGGTGATTTCTTACCATCAAGAGACCCACTTGCACGTTTTCCAACCAGTCGAATAAAAAAAAAATAAGAAACGGAATGTTTCAATCCCCATACAAAATTGTGAGAAACTTCCGAAATTTTCCTATATGAAAAATTCCGCAATTTTGAAAAGTTTCCTTTGGCACATCAGTATTTTAAACTTCTTTACGTACTACGAATACAATGGTAGGGTAAGCTATTTTATAATAAGGCTGATTTGATCTTGTTGGTTAATTGTCTAAAAAAAGTGTTTTAGTAGTTAGCGGACCTACATACGAGTATATATTGTATTTGTATCAATTCAGTTATGTATGACGCAACTCCTATCGTTAGGTCTGGATTTTTACCTGAATCCAGTAACACAGAGTTCGACCAGAAGATCCAAATTAAGCCGCATTCACATCTATTTGTCGTGTTGTGTTGTAATGCTCTCTTTCTCTCTATCCTTAGATTTTATGCAACACAACACAAGCTGTCGCAACACACTGCATCAGATAACAGTGAACGCAACCATATAAAATGTTGAAACCGATACCGTTCTGATGCGCCACGACACAAAACGACAGATAAATGTGAATTCGGCTTTATATTCAACCTAGTTGTAAATTTTTCCTTTGGTATGTGTATTATTATATAGTTAACTTTTACGTCTTTATTATTTTTTTACAGACATGTTACAAAAAGAGGCTCTTTGTTGGTTTCTTAGCAGGCGTAGCCGAATTATATAATTTCTATATTGTAAGGTAACATGAAGTAGCATAAACAAAGACGTGAGGAATCACATAAGTATATAATTGGTTCAAATTTAAAGTTAGGTTACCTAATGTGCACACGTCATCAATATTTTGCTTTATTTTAAGTTGATGATAACAAACAACAACACACAAAATGGCTACAAAATTTAGGTTAAATCAGCGACAGACAAATACTTCGCGATTTTGGAACACTGAACATAATTAGTATGTATTAGGTACTATTTAAATATCTTGAATAAATAATAATAAAAAAGGTATATTAAGATGGTGGGTCCCTATTATTGGCTCGCATAATTATTGAAAGTCAGAATGTATTGTTTGTCAAACCTTTTTTTTCTGAATTATTTAAGAGCTGAAGTACTTACCATTCTTACACCTATATGATGACGAACTCGCCAATCATGCGCAAGTAGAGCAATTACATCTCCAGGAAGACTGTCACATTATGCGTTATAATAATTTATTAATTTATACATCACATCCCGTAAGCATAGGTACATATAAAGTATCTACAAGTTTTTTTTATCACTGAATCAGTTGCGATTCAGTGAACTTATTTTTTTTTTAATATCAACCACGTCCTTAAGCTGGTGCTGAAATGACCCGGGTTCATGAGCTAGGTAATTTCCCGTAGGAACATATTTAAATACGCTAGCCGCCGTACCTTCTCATTGGCAGTTATTTACTATAACTCAACTCGAAATTGTTTTATAACTAGAAAAAGATCACCGAGTTGGTGGTCCAGCTGGTAGAACAATTCTGGCGCGTACCTAAAACCACAGGTTTACAGATTGCCGGACAGAGTTTGAACTTGTTTCGGATCTTGGCATCCCGGCGTCTTGAATGTCTTTTTGGTGTTTAAAAAATCTTAGATTCCATACAGCAAGAGGATTTCTAATAAAATAGTAATAATACACTCAAATCATATCATTATCAAGGATTTTTTTACCTACCTCCTAACTAACGTTTAAATAGTAATTAATATCCTTAGCTACTTATCCTTAGCTTTAAATTCCCGAATCGAATTTAGGTTGGTACCTACACTGGCGCTGGTCGTTACCCGACGGTACCTAACACAGGTCGGGCTAAAGGTAAAAGGAAACAACCTTGAATACGTATAATTTATGGATTATAGCAAGGAATAATTATGAAGGTTTTATTAAATAACAACTACTAATTCAATAACTACTTAATTAATATTGCGATAATTCTTTTACAACAAGTTCAACAAGTTTTGTTCGGTTTACTTATCCTAATCGGTAATTGATATATTTTTTTTTTTTAATTAAAACACTTAGTTATAAACGAGCTATTGCGAGAAAGTGTTAACATATTCAATTTACATTTATAAAGATAATCGAGGAACCCGAAAGAAACCATTAATAAGGATTCGATGAATTCCGTTAAAAGATTAAATAAACGCTTATGTTTATAAAATTATAAATTACTAGCTATCGTTAACATGAATTCAACACTGAATAAAACGAATAAATAATTGCTTATCTATTTTGAAACATTACCTACTAGCACGGAAAAACTCGAACTTACGAGAGTTTTACATAAAAACGAATTGCATAAACATTCAATATATCTCAGCCGCGCTGGCGCCGGATCTCATGATAAAAAATCGTGTTTTAACATAATGTGATGTTATTTAACAGTATTCATTAGATGATCGATGTGGGTTCACTAAAACCAAACACAGTGTCTTTGAACTCAACAATAGTTCTACCTCACATATAAGTATACCTACACTCAAATCGAACACTGTGTCGTTCTGCGCATGCATTTGGAAAGCAGCTCTCTCTATTTGTTGTAACATTAGGTTTGTCGTTCGAAGGTCGGTTCTCATCATTTGCATAGTTATTTCGTGATATTAAAGTGTGTAGTCACGATTTTTTGTTGCCATTTCATGTTGCCTAAATGTTACAGGCACTTTCAAATTTGGATTGTTCGCTGATTTGTTGGTTGCACATTTATATCTTTGTTACACTACGTACCTAATCAAGTAATAAAAAATCTATATGTCTGCATTTTTTATCGCAAAAAAAAGTTAATGTGCTATCTCGTTTGCGCTTCAATCACAATGATCTCATTTGAGTTGGCCTTGCAAAATGGCTACTACTGCTAACATTATACCTAACATGTATTACAGTGTTGGTAGGTATATATGTTAACAATATGAAGCATCAACCAGTTTAGCAGTACGTGAGTATCGTTCCTTCAAAGATACTTTATATATATGGTGAGCATTTCGCACCTCTACAACAATAATGACAATTGCATTTTTTTTCCAAAAATTAATTAAATACTTAAAACGAAAAAAATTAAACAAAAAAATAAATTTTCTCATTCATCTTGAAAGTTCTAATTTTTCATTTAATGTACCTATTAGAAATGCGATTTATGTCATAATATATACTGTCTTTTTTATCCATATGATTGTCTCGAAGAGATAGCTCTTAAGCGATGAGATCGCTTTTTATCATTCATGCTGTTTGCTTTTCTGAAAATATTCTGTACTGCTCCGTAGAGTTCAATAAATATTATTTTTATAGTATTGTAGAGTCATGTGGGGTAAACGACAGAAATATGTGATTGCCACAGAAATAGTAACTTACTCACTACGTACGTTTACCCCACATGACTCTATTGTTGTCATCATTGGAGGTTGCAATGCAAAAAATCGTAAAAGTTAAATAAACTCAATCGTGTGTTCTATCGCTTATAGTCTTCCATCAACGCCGGACATTTTATACATTGTACAGTCGAGTTCATAAACTTGTGAGCAAAATTTGATGAAAAATATCTGAACACGACTCTATTAACGGTTAGAAGCTATATCAGATATTTTTGATCAAATTGATTTTTTTACAGGTACATATGTAGGTGTATTGTTACTACATGGTTTTTCTTTCATCTCTAATAATTACTAAAATTGAACACACCAGTATTTATTCACCTGAAAAATATCAATTAGAGTGGGTAATTACCACATTTTACATATTTTATTTAACACTGCGTGGGAACTACTGCCCAAGCCCTCTCATTCTGAGGAGAGGCCTGTGCCCTGCAGTGGGACGTATATAGGCTGGGATGGATGATGATTTAACACTGAACTACTACCAGATTTTATCTTCACATCCCATGTTAGTAGTGGCTTAACTACATTTTCCAGCCCCATGCCTCGTGCTGCTACCAGCGTGAGGTAATTCAATAATCTGGAGGAAAGGGGCTACATAAACATGTTGTCTACCAGATAACTTTTGATATTTGCGATAAAGCTTGAGATAAGCCGTGGTATATTTTATCCAGAATGCTGAGGGAGGGTTCAATAAAACACATAACTTATTATACAGCATCTTAAAATTAAGTGAGTATTAATTAAGGAATCACTTAATGGTATTATTTTCTTATTTAAATTTACTAAATAGATATGTACTTACACATTTTATTATGGTTATTTCATTATTTTAACTTTTAGATTAAACTTCACAACTTGTTAGTAAATCATAATCAAACATTCATTTAAATTACTCAGGTATACAATTTGAATTCACTATTTATAAAACAAATAAACTACAAATATAATATGTTATTATTATAATACTATTTTATAACCGATAGACGAGAATGAAAAGCGGAATTAGTTACAAAACCTCTAACCTTGTCGCCATAGTCGAATTTCTATTAATCAAAAATAATAATTATGAAACAGCTTCACTGTGGGATATTCCAAAATCTCGCGATTCAATTTCCGTTAGTCATTGGATCAAAACAGCGGGAGTTCAAATCTCATTGCATTACTTCCTGCGCGGCTAGCATGCGTAGCCGCAGCGTTGTTGCTAGAAATGTCACTTATAACACAACTTACACAATATACATATAGGTATCTACCTAATTATATGAGGTAACATGGTAATGAAACTAAATTGGTACTGACCAATACACGCAACTGTTTTGAGAAGGATACTGTTTTCGATTTTTAGGATACCACTTAACTTCTCATTGTGAAATTTTACGTGATGTTACATTACGTGACGTTAAAGACATATAAAATTACTTATTGTCATAAGGTTCTACAGTGGCCTTAAAATCAAACTAGTTGACTATCATACATAGTAAAAAGTTTTTCGTATTCAATATTTTTCGGTTTCTCTATAGGTAAGTGTACTTACATAGTTGACCAAATAAAACAGTGATTTTGATACGTGTTTATCTCGAAGACTTTAACTTAGCGGCATAAAGTTAATTTTTCTAACAAATCTAAATATATATATCTAAATCTAAATATATTAAATCTAAATATATTAGGCGAAATTCAAAAATATATTTATTGTTAAACACTTTTAGGTGGAGGTATTCTGTATCTGATTAGCTTTCACCTGCAACTATGCCATGCCATGGTATATATGTTTGGGCGTCAAATTTGTCTTCTTCTTGAAGATAAGAATCAATAGCTCTGTCTCGGACATACGAATAATAAATGTACAGGGCGGCATTGCAGTACATTTGTCTACTTTACGTCTGTCACTTGTTTCCGAGCTTTCACTCACTATGAACCCCTCTGTGAGTATGCACTTTGCTTCTACTAAGAAAACTCGATACGATCACATTTCACCGATGTGATTATAGGTACTACTCTATTTAAACCATAACTATTTACTTATCTTTTTATTCACGACCACGAAAGTCTTTGTCGCTTTGACATTTGACCTTACTGATACGAATAATACAAAGATAATTAAGCGCTAATAGATCTGTAATATTGTATGTTTAAGGGGGTTAAGTCTGTACACACAATGTAATGTATGTTCACAAAATGTAATTAATGAAGTATATTTAACACCCAGAAATTCACTACACTTTTCACATGAAAACTACCTTAAATGGTGTGATTTTGGAAAAAAATAACTCTACCTTGATACTTTCAAAATTTCCATTGAAACGATAGTGTCTGTAGAACTTAATGACTTAAGATAGCTGATGCAATTTTAACGCAGGTAAAACTATCTAACAAAACAAGTAGTAAAAAGTTTTTCAGGCATTTCACTTTAACATTGTCTGATACTACTAGCAAATGCTAGTAGTTACACGTAGGAAGATTCACAGATGATATCGACTGAGATGAGATGCCGCGAGAATCTCAGTGAGCCGGAGCACGTTTCCTGAAACGAATTAAAAAGTATGAATGAGTAAGTATGTATTATTGTTCATTGATTTATAGTCTTCCGCAAAGTTCAGAAACTTTCGCGATTTTCACTTGTAATTATTAATACAGTAGGGATTCAAATGCGACAAATTATTGCCTAAAATCGCCACATTGCAGTAATCATGATCACGAGTTGACTACTGCTGTAAAGTGATCAGAACGTAGGGGTAATTATAACAACAATTGTTCACACTTGTCTCCGTTGGAATAATATCTATCAATATTTTAGTTAGCATTCGTGTCGATCAATTCGATTTACTACAGTAGCTCGTATTTAGATCCCCACACGGAGCTGGCGACATCTCCGGAACAAAGGGGCTTGATATATGATTAATACGGCCTTCCAACTCATCCTGTACGTGCACACATGCCTACATTAAACAATAACATTAAACTAGACTCTACCTTGCTACAAACAAAGTTTGTTATACAACCAACAGAATTCTATTTGTGCATAGGAACGGGAATTCAGTAATGAAATCATTTGCTTCTTAGTTTTGGAGGGTTGTGATTAAATGGTGACTTCAAATGGTGGGGAAATTAATATTTATCATCAAGGGTTTGATTTTGCATAACAAAACGTGGCTGTAATTATTTCACTGTTTGTTTACTCATTTTGGATCAGCCTGTGTAAGTAATATTCGAGAATTATTTACTACGCCGATTTGTTATGCAAAGTAATGGTTTGTTAGTCATATGAAAATATAAAGTTTTAAGCATTCCAGTTTTATTTTGATAGAGTTCATCGTTAAATGCATAATAGTGTTCTCTAAAACTTAGATTTTTTTGAAACTTTTTGAAATTTTTGACTAAAAAAACTTAATTTAGTGACAAATACTTTGAATGAAAATAACTTTGGTCAACTGCAGTATTTTTTTTATTGTGAGAGGGAGGCAAACGAGCAAGAGACTCATCTGATGGGAAATGATCACCGCTGCCCATGAGTACCAATTACTCAAGTTCTATTCAAAATCATACCTTCAGATGCATTTATCATGTAAAAAGCAGGTGGTAGAACCTTGTGCAAGGTCCGCCCGGATTGCTACTACCATCTTGCTCGCTAATCCTGCCGTGAAGCAGCAGTGCTTGCACTGTTGTGTTTCGGCGTGGAGAGTAAGACAGCCGGTGAAATTACTGGCACTTGAGGTATCCCATCTTAGGCCTCTAGGTTGGCAACGCAACTGCAATACCCCTGGTGTTGCAGATGTTTATGGGCGGTGGTGATCTCTTACCATCAGGAGACCCACTTGCTCGTGATGATGATACGAGGTTCAACCACCGGTTTAACCACAGGGTTCCGTTTAATAGTACACTTACCTCCAACAGAACTGAGTACTTTAAGCGTATATTTTACAAACAGATCCCTAAATTTATTTTAGACTTATAATTTTTTGAAAGATCTGTCCAGCGTTCCCACAATACAGGATTAGATGATGAATTCCACTTTACATGTAGGGCCGTTAAGGTACCCTAAAAAATATATTTTATGACATTATTTATGTAGGTACCATCAGCCAATATTTTCGTTGATAATCGTTTGCATGTCATTAAAACAATAATGCCAATAGACGTGTCTGTCGAAAGTTCGACTTTAGCGACATATTCATTTGATGTAGGGCTTTAAGGTTAAAAATATGATATGACATTATTTATGTAGGTACCACTTTGTCGAAATTGTTGACATATACTACAATTACAGCTTTCTAGCATTAACAGTCTTTAAGCAAACCATGCGGACGGACGGACGTACACGGCGAAACTTTAAGGGTGCCTTTTAGGACAATGAAACCATAAAAAGACACTGCTTTATACATTTCAGGTATGTATAGTAATGTTTGTATAAAATGTACTACACGACATACTTCACATGAATAGGAAACCAATCAAAAGATTAACGACGTTTATGTTAATTGACCCCTACACACGCGTGAAGGTTGGATTGTCACCACAAAAACCGTTATCTCCCGTACTATGAATAGCACAACAATTTATTATATACATCTACCTGTCTACTATAACTTGATACTTGCCGGTCCTCCCTTAAAGCTTAACGTAGTACTACGAACATAGCAAGGTTTGAGCTCGAGAGCTCTCGCAAGGCCGGTTGCTGCAAGTTTGGTTCGAGGTAAGCGTCCCATTGTCATAGCACATTGATTAATGTCATAGTTTATCTACCGATATGACAACAATGGTGGGTCTTACCCCGAAACTCCTTAATGCTCTGCCTATAGGTTTTATTTGAGTACCTACCCATCCCTTCTCTTGTACATCATGTTCTTTATTTCGTAAAGTATTTCTCGTGTTGCAGGTTGCGGGACTTCGGGTTGTTCATCGAAAGCTGAAATGAAATGAAATTATTGACCTTATTTCAGGTGAGATAGGGGGTCAATCTCGGTCTGCATTATGTAAAAAAAGTAATGTTTTTTGTTTTGTTACCACTGCATTTTGTAGGTATTATTTTACAAGTTTATATGTACCATCAGCCAAATAAGTGGTCTATCAATTTTTAAACAAGTTCCTATCAAATGAATATGTCGCTAAAGTCGAACTTTCAAGTTGACAGACACGTCTATTGGCATTATTGTTTTATGACATGCAAACGATTATCAACTTTAGGGTGGTAGACCACATATTTGGCTGATGGTACAAACTAATGAGATCAATTCTGAGTGGAGAGCCTTGGGGGAGGACTATGTCCAGCAGTGGACGTCTTTGGGCTGACATGATGATGATGATGATGAATGAGATCAATTGATTTTTCACTATTTTCTTGCCGTTGAAACGACTTACTTACATACAACTTGAAATTTAAATGAGCCACGTTATTAAAAAAAGTTTGGATAAAAAGTTGTGGAAAAAAGAGGTAAATTAAATTGAAGGTATACAATTTTTTTTATCGTCATCATCCCAGTTTATGTAAGTCTCTCTGCTGGGCACAGGCCTCCTCTCAGAATGAGTGGGCTTGGGCCATAATGCACTAGCGGCCCAGATTAGATACGAAACTTAAAATTAAAGAATTTTTATAGTCTACAATATAGCAGTCTAGAAAAATGCACCTACAGCTTTTTTATTTGAACACAATATTTAAAAACATCCTGTAATCACAAAGATGACGTGAATGTCAGTCACTCGGTTTGACTGATGTCCTAGCACCGGCCCATTCAATGCAAATGTTCACGTGTAACCCACCGTGTTTGATATTGATTGATCCAAATCTTAACGTTCGTTTAAGGTTCGGTTCCACTGGCCTGATGATGAATGGTCACAATTAGGTGCACCCGATGTATGGATGTATGAAGTGCAAGTAAATTTAAAAGAACAATCTAAATATTTTTTGAAAATATTCAGCTTTGTTCAAAATACCACAAACAGGACTTATCAGGCTAATGGTCGCTGCGGGCGCAGCCATACAAATTTCAATTCTCGTCTCGCCTCGTCTCGTCTCACCGGTGGAAAATCACCTTACAGTGGCCGTAGTCACGAGTAGACTGAAGTGTTGTTGTGTACAACACCACATTGTAATTGTTTCCTGTTAATTGTGTAGTTTAGCTTTGGGACAATAAAACGCTTGTTTTGTGCGAAATTTGAAGACTCTAACCGTGTAGCTCAGTTTAAACTTGCTGGAAAAATATTGCAAGTAGTATAATATTCCGATGTCGTGAACGACTTCGAAGTAGTCAATCAGACGTAGCAATGTAATGCTGCTTGCACGTTTTGTCTGGCAGGTCTTTATATTACATAGTTATAAACAGAGAGCGGAATTTTCATGGCATTTTTTGACCTGTCATAGTGGCTTCTCACTTATCGACTCTACCTAAATGATGTTGATATATTAGACTTTAAATTAGACTGTCATAAACTTATCATGTTATGTAGAGCGTTCTATTTCCGCATACAAACGGATATTTGACTGCAAAAGAAGTATGTAGTTTAAAAGCGGAAAATATGAAAAAAAAAAACATGTATTGTATTTATTTTACAGTTGTTAACAGAAGAATTTCAACATTAAAATTGAAAAAAGAACTAAACTGAAATTATTAAATTTGAAATTATTCATTGCATATATTTCACATTTTCAACTGGTCGAAAGTTAATTGGAAGAGATCGCTCTTTAACTTAAGGCCGCCTATTGTTTACCTCATGAAAATTCCGCTCTCTCTGGTTATAAAACGGATGGATACGTGAGTGACAGCAATGAGGCTCCATTTGGACCCTTCGGGTACCGAACCCTAAACAACTGTAGTTCGTCGTCCAGAAACTTTATAAATAAAGTGCATACGCGTCTCCTCATGTCGTCAGGTGCACTGACAACGTATGGCGCGTCGAACACGACGCTTGTTTTGTATCAGGAGCGGGATGTTTATTGGATTGCAACGCCCTTCGTTTGGGTTGGCAAGTTAGTCGGGTATTGTTTGTGTCCTTACTAACGGTTAAAAGAGCGTGCACAGCTGTTTATCTTTTCCATTACGAATCCTGTGGTCTTGTAGAACGAAACTGTAATAGTAATAATACAAGGTGTTAATTATAGATCTGAAAGTTTCAGACACTCAAACTGTATTTTTTTTCAGCGTTCCGTACCCAAAAGTTTAAAAACGGGACCCTATTAGATACTGTCCGCTGTCCGTCCGTCCGTCTGTCACCAGGCTGTAATCTCATGAACCGTGATGGCTAGACAGTTGAAATTTTCACAGATTATGTATTTCTGTTGCTTCTATAACAACAAATACTAAAATAAGAATAAAGTAAATATTATTAAAGGGGGTTCCCATAAAACAAACGTGATTTTTGTGCCGTTTTTTGCTCGACATTAATAACGGCAACAGGTGGACGCTTGAAATATTCATAGAATATTTAGTCTTACATTCATTTTAAAAATAAATAATTAAATTACAATAAAATGAATATTTAAGGGGGCTCCCATACAACAAACATGTTTTTTTTTGCTTTTGTCTAATGTTGTATACTGTGCACCCTTCGTGCGCGAGTCTAACTCGCACTTCGGTTTTTATTTTAAGTTAAATTAATTTAAAACTAATTTCAAAACTAAATCAAAAAATATTCGTATGCACACTAATTTTTACTTGATTGCTCACACACACCTGCGAAGCAATTCAAGGATGTTTGTAAAGTCTACAATCCGCACTGGGCCTGTGTGGGAACTACAGCCTCAAGCCTAGCACATACATCCGTATAATAGGTCAAAATGAGATGAGGTAATAGGTAAAGTTATATATCCATTATCAACCGACTTCTAAAAACGAGGAAATTCTGAACCCCTCGTATGCGGGAAATAAAAAAAGTATTGAATTCTAGTCTCATCTGTTTTAATAAGCACAACTCTGCTGATTTAAAAAAATAGAAAAAGATAGCCTATAATAATTTGACACGGATCCGTGTTTTAAGCATACAAACAAGGGGTTAATTCAAAGTTGTCGCTTATGAATGGGTTCGACAAATTCTGTTTATATGGTCCCATGAATTTGAAGCCTATTATAAGTTTATAAAAATCGGTAGAGCAGTAAAATTTTCAATTATATTGAAAGTTGGGTAATGTTTCGGACTTAAAAAAAGTTATCTGAAAAAGACTATCTCAATGGAGTTGTCCAAAACCTTTAATACTTTATCAAGAAAACGGTTCAACTAATGATTACGAGATAATGCGTAAGAAATGGACGAGGGAAGAAATGCTTTCCTGCGTCCATTCAGAAAAAGCGAAAAAAGGTTTCGTGATGGAGAGAGGAAAAAAAAGACCGAATTTCGTCTCAAGAGAGTAAGACTGCAGAACCTGAATCCACAGTCACAAACCAAAAGGTAATAAATCAACTCAACTCCCAACTTGAATGGGTCTTTGCCGCTCGAGTTAAAGCTCACTTTGGTAAAGTACACTCGGTATTTAGACGAGTTTTCGTCAGTGATATAAAAGCGAGATATCCATGACTTGTGCGAGTGGGAAGACGCCGCTAGAGCGAGATAAAACTATGGCATTTTGATTAATACAGAGTCATTGCTCACCGCGGCCTGTGTACCACTGCTAAGTAATGACCACTCCATAAAGACATGGTTAAGGTTAAAAGAAAATTACTTTATCAACGCCTTGTTTTAAATAAATATCCTGTTTCAGGAAATATTATTGTTGTTTTCAATACAAGCAATTGAGATGTTCGTGAGATGTTAAGATTTTGCCGCCTTATTGATGGCTACACAAATGATGTATCTATTATTTGAGTTCATTTATTACGGCACCGCTTTGTTTTGTGTTTTGGGTGAATGGTGATTTGTTTTTACGGATTGTTGGAGGAAAGTATGGTCATCTTGATTAATTTGTTGGAGAAATAAAGTTTGCATATAATGACAATAAAACTAACGTTTCTACCAAGTGTCTTGCACTTTAATGGTGGACAAGATAGAGTTTCCTTCGAAGACTCTATAATAATAAAATAGTTATTTAAGCAACTGTATCATAATAAGAGCCATTGAGATACGAGTGCGAGTTTATGACATGAGGCGAAGTCGAATGTCGTAATAGATACGCATGAGTGTTTCAATGGCTGATTATGAATAGTTGCATACATTACTTTTTCTACGAGCTCAAACATAAACAATTAATAAATAATTAATACTTACATAACGGACAATAAATGAATTTTTCCATTTTAAAGGTAGCAAATTACTGCTCACTTCCATTGCCGGCTACTTTATTTCTGACGGCGTCATCATTTCTGCATCACTTAATTCACCAAAGTCACACATTCTCACAGATAAAAAGTCGTTTAAATAGTGATTAACTCTTTTATTTCTATTAATTTTCAAGAACTCCGTGCAAAAGTAAAACAAATTCCGCTATTTTAAAGCGTTTTTTTTAAACTAATTATAACCTTAGAATGGACCCGGGAACATTTTCGAATACAGCCAAATTAAATAATGTTGAAATATTAAAATTTAATAATAACTCTAAAATTCATTTATTGTCCGTTATCTAAGTAATCATTATTCAATAATTGTTTATGTAAATATATTTTAATAATTCTTTGAAGTCGATTTAACAATAGTTAAGTAAATAAAATAGAATGGTTGAAGTTTTTTTTTTGCGTTAAATCCCGCCATTTGCAGTGCAAAAAAAACATTGGGAAACGTTTCACAATAAAATGTCAAAGTTGCGATCACACAGTGCAACTCATTGGATTACCGATAGCGGTATAGTTAGCAGCACATTGTAGTACGCGAATAGAAAAACGATATTTTTATT
This sequence comes from Choristoneura fumiferana, assembly GCF_025370935.1. NCBI lineage: Eukaryota > Metazoa > Arthropoda > Insecta > Lepidoptera > Tortricidae > Choristoneura > Choristoneura fumiferana. Next base: position 13,251,454 of record NC_133484.1, read on the forward strand.
GTTCTTCTTTATTTATTTTCAAGAAGTGTAGTCTACTCTTAACGGTGATCTAAATAATGCAGCTTATAACAATGACAGTCAACAATGAAATCAAATAACTTAATCATAAATGAATAAATAATGCACGCTATACTCCTAAGCAAATCTCACGATCAATTTCAAAAGACTACCTGATTAAAAACGAAGCGGATATTAAAACGCAATAAAAAAAGCACTTACCTAATACACCTAACGTAAAAAGCCACAATGTAAATCGTGCGCCTATGACATTCTCATTGGTTAAAAAGGGTTAAGACAGCTGTCAGATTGGCCCAGAACCAAGGCAATGACTAATGGCCAGAGATAATCCGTGACAGATCCGTTTTACAAAAAAGCCGACGGATGACATAGATAAATAAGATTATTCAGGAATTTTTCAACCTTGAGATTCGGTTCCTTCCTTTAATTACCTGGATTCTCACAATGTGGCTATGACATTTTTTTAATCGGTAAAGGCTGCATGCTAATGAAAATCAACCAAGCTCACATTTATACATGATGTTTCAACGCCCTGTTTACATCACGCAAATAATTTTGTGCAATTCCAACAATGATAGTAAAAATCCTAATACTGACAAAGCTCTTTGTTCCAAAATTACTTTAAGCTTTAACAAACAATAAAGATAAAAACCTGTTTATTGGAAGCTCTTCTAATTTAAGTATATCATAGGGTTCGTTCAATGCCTTTGACTGATATCGACAAACCTGAGCGACCTGAGGCCGTATTTCCGAGCGCTCGCTAAAATAATCGCAATCAAATGACAGTTTTTTTTAATGCGAAATCTGTCATTTGATTGCGATTATTTGCAATAGTGAGCGTCAGAAACGTTAGGCAATACGACCTCTGGTTTATGTATCGTCTACGTTGCATAACTATTTCGTCCTGGCCATCATAGTAAAATCTGGGCCAAGATTTAGACTTAGTAAAACCGTCATGGTTTAAAACTGTAGTACACAGCTCGCTCGTTGATCGTCCGCTTTAAGAGCATGCAACTCAATCTGAATTAAAAGCAAGCAAGATGAATGGCACACGAGATCGTGACAATCGTGACATTAAAATAATAGTCGAGACATCGATTGTTTTATTTGTGTCTCGCGGTGTTTACCATGGCGGGAAGCTATTCATAATGTTTCACAGATATTTGGTTTAAATTATAATTACATACAACTTGCGAGTGTTTCAAAATGGCTGAAATATGATATCTATTTTTTACCCGCCATTTTCAAAAAAGTTCAAAACTGACAAAAGTAAAACCATAAGCTGGGTTTGGACTAGCAAGAAAAATCGTGCAAGTTGCAATACATTGCGAGGCCGTAAAGCCAACGAGTTCGAAGTGGTCAATCGAGCGCCGTAATATATTGCCATGTCTGTCTGTCTGTCTGTCTGTCTGTACGTCCGTCCGCGGCTTTGCTCAGGGACTATCAATGCTAGAAAGACTCAAATAATTATTTGAATGAGGCGTTGTTTTGCGTCTATCCATATCAATGAAATGATATCTATTCACGTAGAATGATTTGTGGTCGAAAGGTAAGTGATTGTTTTTAATTTATACGAGTATGACTAAAAACGTAATTAACCTTAAACAATTTATTGAATTAGGCATTACTTTGCGGAGGTCTATATCAATGAACTAAAACAATTACTTTGCTCACCCGCGACCTTATGTTAGCATCGCTTATGCAAGGAATAAATGTGTGATCTCAGATGTTATCTGGTAGCCATGGAGAACTGGTAGCAAAGTATTGTTTATATTTCATTAATCTAATACAGTTCTTCAGCATATCTCTAAGCTACATAGTCCCACAGCATTCAAAACACAACTACTCTTTATTTCAAAATCTAATTTCTCTTTTAGGCTAAAAAACATGACTAAAAAGTTCTTCAAACGTCCTAGCGTCTTGAGCTGCGCGGTGGCCACAGGCAAATGAGCCGGGATTACTTTTAATGGCGAGACCATTCCACTAACGTGCACGTGCTGTACCGGGGATAATCGATTGTCTTGCTGCTGGGTTCCGGTGGATTAGGTGCTATGTCCAGGTTTGTATTACTTACGTGTGTAAGTATATGCATTATTATGCATAGTAGTATGTAACTAGGTACTAACATGAGCAGTTGACAGATAAAGTTAAGGTAAAGCTTCATCAGATTGACATCTTCGAAATGTGTGATAGTTATCTGATAGCCACGGTTTATTGAGCGATAAAAAAAGCCCGACTATCCTGAAATAATTATAATAAAAATTAAATAAGTCTAGTAGTTTAGAACTTTGTTAAGTAACTTAAACGTAACAGTCGGCATCCATTCAAAATCGTAATCAGGACAAAAATTCGATCGTGGGATTAGAACCCACAATCCTCTGCTTGAGAGACCACAGGTCAAGCTACTAGGCATTCAAGGCTTTTTTTTATTCCATACTTGTTTAAATCTCATGTCAAAAATATTTGTGATAATCTGATACTACCTTCACATATCACGCATGACCCTAAATTGCGGTAATTCCGATCCGCAGTAGCGATCCCTTAAAATAGCGAACCTACTGTGTTAAAAATAAAGTTATGTTAAATACTTGTGATGTATAGATATCATTTAAAAATATAGTAAATCTATTCAAAAAAATACACCTCGCTGTGTTTCTTGCCGGATTCTTCTCAACAGAGGTTTTTCCGAATCGGTGGTAGATTTTTTTGACATTCATTAGTGCTTGTTATAGCCTAAATTGAATAAAGATATTTTGACTTTGACTTTGATTGAATCTACCTTTGAATATCTGTCTCGGTTGCCACTAGAAACTCGACACTGAATGAAACAAATAAGTACGTATCCTAAATCCCTAGCCGGTCACCTATTCTATCAACATAAAATCTGAGTACATTGAACACGAGCACAATAGCCTGACCGTCGCAGCCGCAGGCAAATGACATAGAATTAGTGTGTAATGGCGAGACCATTCCCTTTAACTGCTTCCGTGGCCTCACCTAGCCATACATAATTGATTGTCCCACTGAACCCTGGAAGGGTTTAGATGTTAGTGCGTGGTGTTTGCTGAAGATTTCATGTGAGTGAAACCGGTTGTTGTTAACATTTTCTGACCAATATTGATGGTAGATACCTACCTACACCGGTACGGTCAATGAAATAAGTAGCGGCCTATAATTTTGACGGTTGCATTTGGAAACGTCTAGATGAAATAGTATATTTTTTATCGAGGGACTAAAATAAGCCAATATAATACCCGACGGTTTATATTGTCTTTTAGTCTCGAGGTGAAAACTCTTTTTTCACTTCATTTGCGAAGAAAAAAAATTGTCATTTCTGTGAAAGAATTAATGCGTTTCTTATTCCTCGAGTCCATAAACCTTTCATAGGTTTTTAAAGAAATCTTTCTAGATTTCGGCGGCAAAAGATTATCAATTATGTCTTTTGCTCTTTGCTCGACATCATAATTTTCACAATCACTTGACGACATTGTGAGAATACTTAATCAATTTATTTTAATCGTTTATGATTTACGCTCTATAACAATTTTAAAGTTTTCGCGGTAAGTATTTTTTTCCAACCAGACACAGATATAACAAAATCGCATCGGCGAAATGGTCCATACACAAACTGGAATAAATAGAATGGCGCCACTTTCTATGCGGAAAAAGCATAGAACTAAGACCACGTAGACTAAGAACGTAACAATTTGGTCATGAAAATGGTCCACACACAATCTTATTTTATGCCAAAAACTAAGCAAGTGCTGGCTGTTTGAGTTTATCTAAGTCAATCGAAGTAAATTAAAAAAAAATACTTTTACTCCATAGGGACTAAAGTACTTATTTTACTCCCGCCTCGTAAGGCTATATTGACCTGCTTTTAGAGGATGAGAAGTGAAAATTAGGTTTATTATATTTTACTAGTGACTCGCACCAGCTTCGCACGGGTGCAGTTTTGAAAAAAAAAGTCTCTAATCAAAAAAGCACTTCTCATTTGTAAGATCCTTTTCCTCAATACTCCATCACCTTTATACTTAGTGCCATCCACGAAGACGCGTGATTTTGTCAAAATTAGACATTAATGACATTGTAATAAGAACCACGGCACGCGTCATCGTGAATGACTCTACCTATATACTCGTAGGTAACCTTTACAAATAAAGCTTTCAGTGAAAAATTGTCTAGCTGATAGTGACGACCGCATTCAAATCCGTTACGTATTTTAAAGTTATACCTCTAAGCGTACAGACAGCGGAAAGTGTCATTCTTTTATACTATGTAAAGAAGATACCTACAATAATTAGTAAATGTAATATTGCGTTTTAAATTTTCATTTTGATAGAGTGATAAACGAACAAATTGATCACCTGATCACAGCTGAGCACAACTACCTAAGGACGCCAGCAACATTAGAGGATTGATTCTAGAGGGCTGATGTCTCATGTGCCATGCATTGCCAGTGAAATCACCAGCTGTCTTACTCTTCACGCCGTAAGCACCGCTGCTTGGCAGCAAGATTAGTGACTAAGTTGGTGGTAGGGATCCGGACGGACCTTACACAAAGTATGAGCACGCCAAAATATATCTAGATACTTATCACAAACAAAATAGACACTCTTTGCTCGAAATAAATGATTCTATGCCATTAGTTGCTCTGAAATCGCAAGAGAGCTTACGATCTCAGGCGGTTATTTTTCGAAGTCGACTTAATTTAGTTTTGTATTTGCATTCCAGTATATCCTGATATTTGTGTGGAATCTCAAACCAAAACAAAAGAGTAGGCAAAGAAAACATCCGGTGGAGTCAGTCCCTCAATCAATCACAGGCAATATTTGCTATAGGCCGTAATCTGTGTGCCCAAACTTCGCCCTAAAGGGACGCTCTCCACTATGGGACAAAAATCGACTCTCACCAAGAATTATATTGATATTCAATACACAATAAATGGGCCCTGTCAAAAACTTGCTGTTCGCTCCTACGGTCATCCCTAAGCTATCTGTGTCATTTGCCATTCGAAACGCAGTAGCTGAAGCCCCGTCTTGCTCTGCTTATGAGATGATATTACCGGCTAGAAAGAGATAACTGTGTATAAGTTTAGTCGCGCCTTTGTCACGAAGACTGAACTAATTTTTCATCATACGGCCCACGACAGTTACAAATGCGACCCGAACTGTCTCTTCTTTAATAATACTTTTTATATATTTTTTCAAGGGTAGTTCGCCCTCCGACGAATGAAGATTTTCATCAGAATGCCGGGGGAAAAATAGGAAGAAGCTTAAAAAGCAATTTGTTTGTTAAAACTCTTTAATACGCATCATAATTAGGAAAAAAAAAATAAAGTCCTTGTTATATTTCTAATAAGTTCCTTTGTGTCAGAAAAATGTAGTGGTAACTTTTATAAGGTAGTAGCCCTGACTATCTATTTTCTTTGTGACCTTTTTATTAATCCTTTTGGGTTCATGTCCATAATTATAATAATATTTCTGATTTCTACAAAATACCTAATATTTATTCAGAAATTATATGAGCATTAATGATTGATTTAAAGAAGGTTTACTTCTTGCGGGTTGTCATAGCCGGTAAAAAAAAAAACAAAACGATTTCGATCAGATATTTTATTAGTTATTTGATTCAATAAAAATCTCAAGCGTGTACTAGTGCTATCGAAAATTATATTTTTAATCTCATCGTACACCATCTGCAGTGTCGTAGCCAATATACACTATGTATACACATTAGCATCACAAACACCCCCTGTATAATTCGGCACCCCAGACGATCAGCGCGGCCCGATCAATCAATGTACAAATCTGTCATGTTCGGTTTGCGAGAAAAATTGTTAGGACGCGTCTGAAGACCCCTGCCTCCCCTACGCCCCATTTTAACAAAGGCTAAAAAGACGTAAACAGTTTCAATCAAAATAGACTTACGCCGTTTTAGTGTTTGAGTGCAGTTGCAGTCGGTGCATGCTGGCAAGGGTATTGGTTTTTTTTTAATAATTTAGTTGGAATTAAATATTTGATTAGCGGTGCCTATGGAGAGTTATTTTTTAAGTTACTCAAAGTATACCAAATTTCTCCCTGGTGTCCAGTACCTACGTCTTATTTTTGAAATATTTTATTTATTGATAAAAATGTTTACACGACATTGCAGTAATAACCAATGCGTCTCAAAACATGGACTAATAATTATGTTTCACAACAACAGCCTGTTATAAAAGAGTATTTTTGCCCCTTGGGAAGGATACAATTTTTAACGTTATTTAACTACAGCCGAGTTCATAAACTTGTGAGCAAAAAAAACTTGATCAAAAATATCTGAACACGCTTCTACGCCGTTAAGAATACAGTCGTGTTCAGATATTTTTGATCAAATTTTTGCTCACGAGTTTATGAACTTGACTGTACAAGCCACGAAAAATCGAAAAATAATGACTTAATTAAACTAACTGTTAAGGTTTTTATACTGTTTTGTCATGTTTGGTTTACGTGATCTTTTTTTACCAGCCGACCCATACAGCGTTTCAACTAGGATGAAAATCCTATTCTATACTAATACTATTTTGAAGATTTTAGATGTTTGTTACTCAAGCATGCAGTAGCGTCTGACCCGTATTAAATAAAATCTGACACATAGATTAATAATTAGAATATGATTTTAAGTCAGATATTCGTATAAGATTTTTTTCGCAAATAATGAAGTTCCTTCAAGATGTTTTTTTTTTCACTTTAAAACTCGTAGTAAATTTCCAATGTAATTCCGAAAAACTCATAGGTAAATAATAATATTTTCACTGATAATTATATCAAAATGTTCAGCTTTATTTTCAATCAATTGTGTTTTTAATTATTTAAGCTCATTAAATAGTATAAATCCCTCATTAGTAAAAGAACTTCACTAACTAAAGTAAGCAACCTGAAACCGAAAAAACGTTTTTGAGGAAAATTCTCCTCCGAAATCATTTGTCTAAGCATCGGAGGGGTCAATGCGGAGGTTCCCACGCTAAACCTTCTTGCGAAAACCAACATAGCTGTTCATTCTTTCAACAAAAAAGAAAAACCGATCAACCCTTATATGATAGAGAATAAGAGAGTAAAATGGTAGACCTGGATTGCGGGAGTAGTATTGTTATATTTGTAAATCTATAGGTTTTTCCAGAGAGTTTTCGCTAATCGCCAAAAAAAATATTTGCTGAATCAGCTCTCGCTTTTTGCCACTGATAAATGAGCCAGGAATATGTATCTGGCAATTTGGGAGTAGTTGCGGACCTTTTGTTTCATTTAGTTGGGCTGAAAGAATTTTGGATCGCTTTTCGTGAAATATGGGGCGTGTGGTCTGATTTAGAGAACAAAGAATAGGAAGGATACAAAGATCTTTATGTTTATTTGTAGCAAATAGTAATTTAAGGTATCATTTTGATTTTGGCACCCGAGACCGGGTTGCTTACCCACTATGCTTACTATAAATTTAGTCAAGTGACGCGAACGCTTGCATTCGTCAGTGCTTCATATTAATTCATATGAAGCAGTGGGTTGCGTAGCTCGATCTGGGTTGTATGTCGCGGTCGTTGGTCGCGGGTATCAACATTGGAATGCTATCTTATGGGTATTCAAGAATGAATAGAATAACAAAATAGATTTAAGGCTACTGTGATAAACTACTAAGTATAACATATGATAGTAGGTAAATAAGAGAAACAGAAATGTTACGCGAGCTATAAAAGCCATATATTTGTTTTCTTGGCAGAGTCTCTAACGAAATTCCGCTTGTATCGATTCCTCTAAAAATTAGTTATTACTTCAAAAAAATGTAATCAAATCTATGACAGTATAAATTGTAATGTGCACAACACATGCGAAATAGCTAGACGTCAAAATTTACGAAATCGGTTTTGGAATTCCATATAAAAACATAGCTTAGTTAAACCCGTTTCCAACAGTGCTATGCTATGCGGACCAATGAATGTGATTGATATAAAAAATGAAAAATGTTTATTATAACACCAGGATAATTACAATAAATTATTAAATACAGTGGATCCCAAACTAGGCTGAGCCTGTATCTTGGGACCCGGTGGTGGACATGAAACACATCGATAGCAAAGTAGCGTGGCACAGCTCTGGTGGAAAGGCATCCTAAATGTATGTGGTGTTTCAAATTGTTTTAGCTTAAAGTAAACTCTGCTATCGAAATTACATAAAATCCTTCAAAACTCCCCCAAAAACCCTTAACTGTGTAAGTATCCCACACACAACCTCAACCCCTCAAATGCAGAGGTGATCACCAAAAGTATAAAACATGCATTAGTCGGGATAGATATTGAAATTCAAATGGCTGTCCGTGATTTAGTATTCATTTGACGTGATGGAGGCTTTGCCCGGGCTTAGGTTTCGCCGGGCGTCGTCTTCTCGTACATCATAGCGGACCGCGCTTGAGATCGTGCGAGCCGGGGCCGCAGTGGGAGGGTTAGATTATAGTATTATGGGTACAGGTGGATTTCTGCTAAAAACACATTGCACTTGTGGAGTTACATTTGAATAACAAAATTATACCCGAACATCAAGTTAAAAGATTACGTTACATGCATTAACACATATAGCGTCGGTGACAGCGTGACTAGCTTTTTGCATAAGGTGTAATTTCCACTGCACTAACAGTACTAACATTGTACTGTTCTGACAGTGGAAATTAGACCTTATGGAAAATGCTAGTTAGGCGGTATTGCATTGTCACCGACGATAGATGACATTACATAAAGATGTCCAGCAGTTTTAGTATGATAGAGCAACAAATTAACATACACTTACAGTAATATTAGTATACTACATTGTGGGAAGCATTTATAATCTTAGTATACTGTAGTTTAGTATACTGTGTTTTTCTTTCTTTGAATATTCGCCTTTGTACATTTCATTCTCAACACAATAATAGATAACACTACACAAGACACAACAATATTATTAAGTACGACAGTATAGATAGGTAGTAATATAGTATGTATCATTGCGGTTGTGAATCGGACACTGGCTCAGCATCATGCTGAGACGTTAAATTTAGTACCTTGTATAGTAAAGAGATACTACATATGAATACAATAGAGAGTCTCGTCCCAGTGCACCCCCAGCTCTACCGGGTTGACGGCGGCGTAATCCCAAAAGATTTCCACTTGGAGCGCGCATCAAGTCGCGTCGCTACACATTCTAAATAATAAACAGGAGGTGGGATACTATGCGGTACCTACGCTGTGCATAAATAGGTATACGCTTTGATAATTTGGCGTGAGATTTGTTGGTTTGAGATGGTATTTCTGGTTCAATTTCGTAAGAACGATAACGTTCCTACTGCGTGGGGAAAAACTGGGAAGCGCATTCGAGAAAAAAATTACCTTTGTACGAATTTATGCACAAAGTTCCATATTCCAGACTTACAAAAAATGTTTTGACAAAATAATAACAATAAGGAAAAAAGAAATGACATTTAAAAAAAAAAACAAGCTTTTTGTTAGATTTACAAATGATAAGAAGTTAGGTGAAGTTTGAGTTGAACATTTTGAAGACAACAAGACACAAAACAGATAGGTTACAGAAATCAATCTACATACAAAGTACGCTGGAGCAACGACCACATCAATCACATCATAGACATTGTTCACGGACACGATATCTCGGACCGGTTGGAACCAGTGCGAGCGCGAGTGCCATCCGCTTGACACACGCGTCTGTGAACTTTTTTGTGCAATAATGGAGAATTCAAATTTATTACACTTTAAAATATAATAATCGTGCATTTCGCCAATGTCGAAATCGTCGCAAGATATTTTCTGTGAAAAATTTGTGATATAACAATGATAAACATTCAAACATTAAAATATTTTAGTTATTATTCATTTATAATTCCATTCTTCCCGTTTCATTCTCAACAATAAATCATATAACTAGATACAAGTGCCACTACCACGATAGTTTTTTGTGCATAAGCCATACGAGTAGTTGACAACCCTAGAGCGACCGCCGAGCGTAGGTATGAAAAGTGAAGTACAGTCAAGGGCAAAGATATCGACACGGCCAAAGTTGCAAAAATATGTATACACGGCCTTATTGTTAAGTGCATAAAGTCGTGTTACATATTTTTGTAACTTTGGCCGTGGCGATATCTTTGCCCTTGACTGTACATACATGTGATTGACTACTGTACTTATCTGTTTTGTGACTTAGAGGTAGGTACAGACATACCTTCATATGTATACGAACATTACAAAATTTAAGTCTGTTATAGAAACAAAAATAGACATAGATTATTTTTCTCGTGACCCTGAGAAATACTAACACATCTCAATCTTTTGCTAATAGGATTCCATTTGCTAAAATAATCTAGCATAGAAAGAACGTCTTTTTCTAAAAAAGCTATCTAGCACAAAATTTGTAATGAACGTAGTATGTACTCCTATGTTGTCTTGAAATCTTACAAGCCGGAATTCACTTTTATTATTAGTGATAATGATAAGCTATGTATTAAATAGGGTGCAAGCGCTGTCAACTAATAGTACAGTAAGCTTGTATAAAAAAAAATGATATTTTGTAGCGAACAGAATAAAACAACAGACAGTCGAGAGTCTAGCCCAACTTTTCAAACATACTCCTAGAATAGCTAGTGCTAGCAGATTTAGCATAGCATTGATGCATTCGCGCTGCGTCGGCGAGCACCCGATTGATGTAACCCAGCCGTCAATAGATGGCGCTCGTTATGCTGAATGTCAATGCGATCTCGTATGCTACTTAAACTGTTTGTCTATGTCCGTGTCCAAGGAGCTTTTTTGTAAAGTGGAAATACATGGGTGACTTGTCACTATGTAACAAGAACAAAAGTGAATACACCGCCTTTTGGATAGAAAATAAGGATGATTATTATTATTATATATCTGAGATACAGCAAGCAATCAGATAGCAAATCTCTCAATTGGGATGTCCCAATTTTTGGCAACACATAATAAATCGAAAACCATTTGGAGAAATAGGCTTTGTGAAGTGTTTTCAGAAATCAGATTCCAAAAATGTGATAAACTGAATTAAATAAACAACATTTAAGTAATGACCCTCATTTGACCCCTGCAGTGTCTCGTCACAAAGGCAGTTATAAAGCAAGTCTACACTTGTAAGCAAATTGACAATTTGAAATGTTCCTGTCCTGCTTATGCAAAGAGTGACTTTAATCACATGATGCGCACCCGGCCTTAAACAGTTGTCATTTATCGTAAAGTCCGAAATGTATACGAGTATTTCCAATGTATTTTTACAAATTAAATTATTAAATTACTACGTTACAAGTAAATACAAAAGAATTTAAATATCAGATTTTAATAAAAAAATATCTATTTACTATCACACCATTAAATAAACAGGAATAATCGAAGCTAAAAGAAGAGGGATAAATAAACTATATAGTACAGTGCTTGACTGTAGAGGTTGGGAATTAGGGGGTTGCCGTGCCAAGGTAGATATAAACGGCCCTAGTGTAGCGAAGCCGGGACAGTATGGATGCGAGTACATTACTGTAGAGGCTGGGAAGTAGGGGGTTGCCGGCCAAGCAGATATAGACGGCCGAGTGTAGCGAAGCCGGATAGGGATGCGAGACCGGCAACTCCACGTTCCGGCCGAGGCTTGTATAGTGCTTTTCTCAAACATGACAAGAATAAAAATTAATAAAACGGCCAAGAGCTTGTCGGAAATGCCCAAAATAGGGTTCCGTAGCCATTACGAAAAAATTAACTAATATTTTCTTAAGGATTTCGTATTTTATATGGAATCTTCCAAATTTAGGTATATTTTATACCTTAGGCTGCTTTAAGAGTAAAACTACTAATAATTCTGAAGCAAACTTAGCTGTTATAGTTTTCCTTGAAATTTTGATATACTTACTACCATCCTGAATTTTTTCAATTTTTTCTAGCTCCCGGTTTAGATTTTAGAGGGGGGGGACGCTCCATTTTAATGAAAATTTGCACTTTAAAGTTGAAAATTTCGCAAAAAAATCAATGAATCGGAAATCGTCTTAAAAGGCCTATCCCACGATACCCAACACTATAGGGTTGGATGAGTAAAAAAAATCACCCCCACTTTAAGTGTATGGGAGGTAACATAAAAATTTTTTTTTTATAGTTTTTTATTATATCATTTTGTCGGTATAGTTTACATATATTATATATCCGTGCAAAATTACAGCTTTCTAGCATTGATAGTCCCTGAGCAAAGCCGCGGACGGACAGACAGACAGACAGACATGGCGAAACTATAAGGGTTCCGTTTTTGCCATTTTGGCTCCGGAACCCTAAAAACAAGAAATCAAGCTGGCGGGACGCTAGTCTGGTCGCCCTTTTGTGCGTGCGCGTGTCGCGCTGGCTGCTGGCGCGGCGGCTTGCGGGGCGGGTGCTGTTGGCGTAGGCCGTGTTGCAGAGCGCGCGTTGAAACAAAAGACGGTCGCATTGCCGGGCAGCGGCCTGCAATGTTGTATGAAATCTCTTTGCAGGCCGCTAGAGCGACCGCGCGCCGGCAGGCCAGTCGCAGCGCCTGCAGCGCGATACTTCTCGGCCTATTATTTGTAACACAACGTCAATACTTCATGTCATGTTTGAGAAAAATAGTTTGTAAACAGGGTCGGGATAAAGTCGTATGGAGTTCTTTTGATCTAACCTAAACTACTACCTACTAATGCAAGTACTTAACGTAAACGAAGCCGCGGGTAGGCTAGTATAATAATGACATCTCAACTAAGGCCACATGACACAAGCCTTAAACGAGTGCTTGGCACGTTACCAGTTAGCGAGAAGTTATCAAGATGGTAAAACATATGGCGGTTTTGGCAAAGGTCAAGCTCGCGTTGCAAATGCAATTTACGCAATATAAAATAATGAAAATATATCGTTTACTTAAAACTTGTAAATGTTAACACGTGTTTTGTTGGTCACTTTCTTTGGTCAGTTGTAAGAGACAAATAGGTATGTATTACCTGCTGCTGCTGAAATTTACGTATACTTACTATAATGCTATAACTACCGCATATCGCAAATAGTTACTTTTGGCCAAAAATTTTGCAAAAGTACCTAAGGTTTAAATTTACTTTATCCAAATTAAATACCTAATTTTATTTTGTTCTTAAAAGATAGGCTGCGTTTCAAATTCGCAGCGACTGATATATTGTAATGATATGATAATGTTGTAAACTTACGCGATTTTTAGTCATTACCACTAATATTTATTTGGACTTAATCTATTGCACAATGTCTATTGTACTATTTCTTGCACAATTTACCTCGACGTTTCGACCACATCGCAGTGACCATAATCATAACATATATATCATCTTTGTTTAGGCGCGCAAGCTTTTCGAACTACCCGCACTTGATTTTCTTGTAAACAAGAATATATAGTTAAGTTTAAAAATACAATGACTTTTATTAGTACATCACAAATAGTAAGTGACACAGAAAATAGGTACCTACATACAAGATAAGTACCTTATATACACAGAGAAAAAAAGCACACACATATAATGTACAATAAGTGTGCCTTATATACCTTAGACTCTTATTCCGATGCAATAAAGCAGTAGTAAAATATTTGAGTGGTTCGAATAAATACTTATTTTTGCACTTGACCGTACATTTAACAGTGACTCATTTATGGCTCGCAAAACACGACAACAATGTAACATATTACGAAAACAGGTCGTATCAATATATGTATTTCATATCACGATACGACTTTTTCGAATATATTTCAGATTTTTATTCCCGGCGTGCTGAAACGACAATCGGACCAACCAAAAGTAACCGTCTGCTGCATGCGAAATTAAATTGGCCAATGCGAATGTGTCATTCATGACTTTTATGAGGTGTTCTTTTTTTAAACGGATAATATGCCCAAAATGCTTAAAAAATTTTAAGTATGATAAAACGCTAGGGCATTGCAGCACGTCGAACATGACGAGGATGACGTTTTGATTGTTTAAATATGTGGTTGGGTACTGGCCAGCTGGCCACTACGAACGGACTCGTTTAAAAAAATAATTATGTCACAAAAGAAAAACTAAAATCGGTGGGAGGGGTGACACTATTTACCGGCCCGGATAATACCGACCTGATTATTCGTGAACACGCCCATACTACAAACTCGTGTTAAACTGACATGAGTTTCTATGGGCGTGCACAAGAAAAATCGGGTCGGTATTTCCATATCGGTATTATCCGGGCCGGTAAAGAGTGTCACACGGCAGGAGCAACGAGTTACTGGATTATTATCGTTTGTTTTGTGATAAAAATATTTTTTATTTCCTCGCAGTGGTCCTGAAAAGCACAATGTTTAGTCTCGGCCAAACGTGCAATAGATGAACTCGTATTATCGAAGGCCTCCCCTTCGGGTCGGCCTTCAAACTAACTCGTTCATCTATTGCTTACTTTTCAGCCTCTACAACAATGTACTATTTCAGTCTTGTCAAAAACTATTTAAATTAAAGTGCAACCTCTGTCATCAAATCTATTAAAGGTTATCATGATCCGAGGCAACTACCTCAGTCTGCCATAAATCTAGCGTCGCGGCTCGGTCGCGCGGAAACTTTTTGAATTATTAGTTTTAATTTCCGCATAAGATCCGCCGCATCCCGTATCTGTCACGACGTACGTAGTAGGTATGCAATCTGTGCTGTGTTTTAGCGTGTGGACTGAGCCAATGTTGGGGCAAATATTTGACGTAGGTTTACATCACTGGTAAATATGCGTAATACTAGTACCTATGTTGGTATCCATAACGCGCCTCTATATGTTTTATAAAATGAAATGTGTACTCGTAGTTAATACAACTGTAACCGTTTTCGTCATAGATTAGCTAAATTAGCATCCGAGGGCTATATTTTTCTTGTGGAACCTAGTATCTGGACTAATTTTGGGCATATGTAAAAACATAACTATTATCACCTATTATTTATAACTGTGAATAAGTTCAGTAAGCAATAAAGTAAAATGTTGGCATTGTCTGCACTGAACATAGAAAAGTTAAATAAATATTTGTTAAAAAGAAAAAAAATATTATAATTTATTGTAAAGCATATAAAGCAAAATAATCTACAAAAAAATAAGGACGTCAAACCAACACATTTTCAAGATTTTTTTATGTAAAAAAATATAAGCCTTTTTAAAATATGAAAAGAATGCCTGATGTACTGTATTACTTAACGTCCGCTTAGACCGTGTATTTTCTGAGAATCGGATGCTAATGTGTTGTTATCCTCCACCCTTTATTTAAGGTAAACTGACGAGTTTTTTATTTTTTGCGATCAAGAAGTGAGAAATACCTAATGATGTTGCTTAAATAATAATATGCGCATGACTTTTATATGAACCGTTTATTTTGTTTTTGGCATTGTATTTGTATTATGTACCTACATTTACCTAGTGCCATCCACGAAGACGCGTGATTTTGTCAAAATAAGACTATAATATGACATTGTAATAAGAACCACGGCACGCGTCATCGTGAATGACTCTACCTGTATATGCAAACTTGAATGTAAATAATATTATCATCATCATCATCATCCCAGCCTATTTACGTCCCACTGCTGGGCACAGGCCTCCTCTCAGAACAAGATTGGATATTAATTATGGTTGATTTTGCACTTGACTTATGTCAAGTGCAAAATCTTTCTGAAAGTTCTGTTCTGTTCTCTGAAAGCTGCAATCTGACTGTTTTCAAACCAAGCAATAATTAGAATTTACTAGGCAAGCCCGGTGTAGCTTATCTTATACTGTCATCTTTGTTTCATTAAATGAAATTCCGTCGTATAAAACCCGTGAAAAATCTACATTATCATAAAGTACAGTTTCGATTGTCAGTTTCGGTTATTATATAGTCGTCCTATTATTTTTCCCAATTAGTTATTATTATACATGCCAACTTTAACCGTAGTGTCGCACACATCACAGTGGACTTCATAAACTTGTGAGCAAAAACGTGATTTATGAACTCGACTGTTCCTACTTCATCAGATCCGGCAATTTAATCAAAGTTCAGAGATTTCGTTGCTTGATGGAATACTCTAATATAATTTGTGTTTCTAGACGTAACGTTTTAGGATTTTTTCGTTTGGAATATCGGGATATAATACAGTAGCCTATGTGTTATCTGATTACAAATTTTTATCCAAATTGGTCCAGCCGTTTTAGCGCGAAAGAATACCTAACATTTACGCATATTCACGAAAACATACACATACTTGAAAAATAACGAATAAATAAATACTTAACTTTCGTAATTTTAATATTTGTAAAAATAGAAGGAATAGTAGGTACGTATGTGTAAAATCCAGGCATGGCAACACATAATTTTATGGTAGCTACGTTTAACATTATGTAATAAGCCAAGGTCAAAATTTGAGACACGTTTTTACGGCCATAATTTACATTATGATTTACATTTTACTTTGTACACATAATTATTGCTACCGGTGGTGCTTTAAAGCGCACAGATTCAATGTTATTCTTTACTTCTTTTATAAAACTTTTTAAACATATTCTATACGGATAAGATTCACAAATTCTACATTCTGTTTAATTATTATGTATATTATTATGATAACATCTCACATCGCCAGCATTCTTAGCACTCTATTAAAATCGCGGGGCATAATTACAGAGTCTGGTTGCCACCGGGCTATTCCTGCACAGTGCCCACAGATGGGCCTGATAGTGCAGAGTTATTGTATGTTGACGATATGATTGTATTGATGAGAGGTTGATTTTGAAAATGATAAAGGTTTCAACAAGAGAGAAGAGAATAAATATTGGTGTTGCAGAGAAGAGTTATTGTAAAATGGAATTGTATTGCATTATGTAATTTTTGTGTAGGTGTGTCATTTACAAGCTTACAAAATCTGTTGAAATCAAAATATATTTCCGTCTCTCCATTTTTTGTATAAAAAGTTTTACTAACACTACGAAATTTAGCAAGTAGGTAGGTGTCTTCAGAAAAGATTACAGCAAAGTTCGGTATACTCAAGTAACATTTAGCGTATATAGGGTAACAATTTTACCGCATTGTTAATTACCAAATGAACAATATAGTTAGGTGTTAATGAAATCGCTTATATGAAAAACCCTTTCCAAAGAATCTATACTTTTTAGTTATTTAATTTGTAATACAATGCCCGAAAGTTGATCACTTTCTTTGACTCTACATTTGTTCGGTAATATTTTCACTAACCCGTCCACTCTAATCGTCAGTGATTAAATAAACAATCACGCGCAGCGACGCGATAGGATTAATAAATTCGTCTAGTGCCGCTTTCACCGTGCCCTTTTTGCGTGTGTTTCCACATTTTTCATCGCGTAAATCATATTTTTTCACCGCCGCTTTTTGCGCAAGCGTCCTTTGGTTAGCTCCGGCGTACTGTCATTTTTTCACTCGGACATGGAGTTTGCACGGGCCTTTTCGACTTTTGTTTTGCCGCTGTGCGAATTTATGATTAATATGTAGGTGCCGGGAATGCACAGGCGAACGCGAACTATTTTTGTTGTGGTTTCGGTTTTAGGTATCATACTTGCGTACGCTATAAGATTCGCAATAAACTAGCTAGCATAAAGTAAAGCTGCTATACTTACGGTGTATAATATATATCGCTTTGAAATTCAACATCGATCGCGATTAAGATAAGGCGAGGCATTTGATAAACACGGTAAACTATTCGTGTAACTATTTAAAACAATAAAAAGTAACGTAATAACGCTCATATATAATGTTTAATTACGCCGCTTAGTTTAACGAGTGCTAAGCAAATACCTTCAAACAACGCAAACATGACAAATACATGTCGGCACGGGGGCACGGGCACTGGAAATCTCTCATCACGCCTCCACATTTTAATTTAGCTACCACAACGAGAACAATTTAATTTAATTGCCAAATCATTAAGTTAAGCACAATATATAAGCCAGCAATAGTGTGACCGTATTAATAAACCCACTAGTACAAATAAAGAAATCAATGACGCTTATCTATCTTATAGAAAAAATGGCGGATACTCTTACATTAATACGTGGCCATAAATTAAAGTGTGGCTTAAAATTAAGACAACAAGCCTCTTTAATCTACAATAAATGGTCGTCGCTCCGAGACCGGTTTCCGAGATGGAAGCGCAAAGGAAAAAAACGAATAATCCGGTCCCGAGCGGGTCCAAAATATGATAGGCATCCATAATACAACATGGCCGCTAAGCCTCTAGCTCTGTCCCTGTCCCGCAGCCGAGAACCGCATAAACCCATCGCGCTTTATTAAGGTTGACCACATGTGGAGTGCTCCGCTAAGCCTAACCTTGATATCATACTTGGATATAAGGGGTGTCCTTGGTGATATTTCCATCGTCGTTGGACTAACTTTGACCAAGACTCCACAGTGCCGTCGAACTTTGTAAAAGTTCATTGTCTTCGTAAAACGTTTTTAAACGGTATAAAGTTTTATTAAAAATTTGAGGAGGAGCTTGATTGATGTCATCCTAATGAAATATTAAATATTTGTTTCATAAAAAAGTTTGATTATTTTAAAAACCGGCTAAGTGCGAGTCGATCATATAGGGAAAACTTCATAAACAAAATTAAAAATTATAGGTACGTTTTTTTGTGTAGCCCCCGCTCCCTCCTTAATTTTTAAAATTTATTTTATTAATATTTGTTTGTTGTTGTAGCGGCAATAAAAATAGACATTTTAAATATCTTTCTATCTACTCGTATCACGGTTACACCCCTACAACAGACAGTCAGAGGGACTGACAGACAGACGAACGAAAAGCGAAGCGACGGTAATAGGGTTCGGTTTGTTGACAACTCTAACAGAGCCCTAAGAATTTATAAATTTTAAAGGTATAATTTTATTCGTTCACGTTTGTTTCAAAGCATCACCATGTAGGTCCGGTCGATCCCCTCTTCTCGCGGCATTCCATTACGACCGACACCACAAACGCCCATGTGCGTCTACCTGGCATAGCTCAGGAACATAATGTAAGTGGACCCTGTTGACATCTTCTCTATATCTTTATGCATATAGCTGTAAGATAGATGGCATATAATTAATTCTTAATTCAATGCCTTCGTCGCTTGTTAATTTATGTAGTTGAGTTTGAGATTTAATTCTCTTTATTAATAGTTTAGTTTGCATGTTAGAAATAATTCAAAATTCAACGAATAGAGACTTCTTTCATCGATTGCGATTTTTAGCTAATTTAGCAGGTTTTTTTTTATTACTCATCCCAATTTTTGGGGCTGTTAGAAAATTTTGTTTAATTAGAACCTCCTACTAAAAACGTGCAAAATACGGGAAAATAATAATTTGCTAAAGTAAAGCAAAGTCTAATTAAGTACCACTAAGTCTACATTATTATTCAACGGAAGTAAAGTGAATTTTATGTATTTACCAAAAATACTTACTTTATTAAGTTTTGACTCTGGCTTTGACTTTTCGTGTCTGTACTTTCAGTGTAAACTTTATATCACAATACATTTTACACAGCACCAATAATTACACCTGCTAACCTCATCGCAAGACAGTACTGCACTTACTGAGATGAAAACGAAACCGAATACTTTTTGCAACAAGCTAATATTCAAATGGCATACTTTAATCAGCAGGTGGTCAATTGTCACAATTGTTACAACGTTCAATTGTTTTTCGAATGCATAGAAACCCGGTGGTCACTTTCGTTTTAAGTAGACGTTTGCGAATTTTACACCTTTACTTTTTAACAAATGCCCTGTCTTGATTGTTTCTTGTTTTCTTGTTTGTGGCCAGTGCGTCCTCAAGTTGGTTGTAAATCAGTAAATACTTTCTTTGAATTGAATGTGAAAGGACCTGTGGGAAGAAAGGTACCTGTTCCCATTAGGCATAGTAGAGCACAACAAAATAGAAATTGTAGCGCATCAAAGTGATTGTTTCTGGTGACAGTTTTGTTTGGAAGATGTTAAACATTTTAAAGCTGATTTTAAGAAGAGCATTGCCCTTTTGAGTGGTTTCGAAGGTTCGATTGACCCGCAGAGAGGGCAGGAAGAACAAAGCTCCTAATTCTATTGAAACACCATTATCTAATAACTCCATGCACCATCCATCACGAAAGACGTCCCCTTGCATGTCATTAATCAAAATCTATAAATATTACCCAGACATTTGTGTATCGAATTTCTTGTTTTTCATTCGCATCGATGTGTGAGGCGATATCGGCATCCGTTGCTTTTGGTAACGGTTTGTGTAACAACATTTTGATTAATCGATTCGATGTGTTCGGATACGAAAGTTTTTGGTGCTTGGTACCGAATTTTAAGCCTCGTTTTGAAAAAAAGATAAAACGGCCCATGATGTCATTATAATGTGAGTTAGAAGATAGACAGATTTTAAATTATGCCTGCTATTTAATAAATTCTAGATGTAACGCATAAAAATGTTGAACGATTTGCAAATTTTAGTTGCACTATTTAGGTGTAATATTCGTTATTAATTTTAATGCTTTTTTTTGTCCATACATTGATATGTTTATTTTAATTCTGAATGTGGTTTTTAGCCAGTTAGATAGCCGGTTGTTTCTATTCTGGCATCAATAAAAAAGTCTTCTTATTCTTGTTCCCGTTAGTTACTATTATATTTCTAAGGCCGTCTTGCAGGAAAAATAAATCTAGATTTAGTCGTTAAACCTGGCTTAAGCTTGACAGTTCCATACATTTTGACACTACTAAACTGAGCTTAACGCAAACTCGATATTTATGTGTTTCCAGCAAGTAGCCATTTTAACTTTAGTTTAACTTCTCTTTATACGTTACCTAGTTTAGGGGGCAGAATTTCCGAACAATTTATAATGACTCTTGCACAAACCTAATTACTGTATTCATTATACACATAACATACTTATGTCCAAATAAACTTATTATTGTTATTATTAAAGAGTAAAATGAATCAAGCAGACTTAACTTGGAAGATCTAGACGTTCCAATAGCCCCTATTACAATAATGATCGTTTTAAATTAACAGGATCACTTAATTAATCATGCGAATCATTTCATCGTAACCAATTTGCCACCAACCCGTCGCCAAAGACTAAATCGCCCGAGGAACTGATGCCGTGCATTTCTAAAAGCATTAGCGGTAAGTGCCAGAACATAAAGCTGATAGGTATGCAATATGTCTGATCGCCCATCAATCGCGACTGATTCGAATAACACGGCCGGAAACAAAATAGAATTCGCTTTGTTCTAAGGCGTTTTAACGCCTTTGATTTAAAGTTGCTAGAAAACGGTGGGCGAATTAGTCGTTGAAACTTTTTACTGTTTCTAAAGTGGGTGACACTGGCGCCTGATTTCATAGAAATGTTTGTTACATTTACCTACTCATGGGCAAAGTATGTTGTGTCTGATTGCCCATCAATTGTGATCAACTCGAATAACACCGCCGGATACAAAATATGTTTTTTTTTTGGAAGGCGTTTTGAAGAAATAGATTATAAGTTGGTTAAGGACGGTGAGTTAGTTAATGGTAATGACTTATTTGAATCGATGTCGTGAAAAATATTATCACTCTTAG